>NC_058407.1:174500614-174579514 GCF_002201575.2 Neomonachus schauinslandi | reverse complement strand
TTTATGTGTTTGCCTGTGTGTTTGTATGAGAGTATGTGTTTGTGGTGTGTCTTTGTATGTGTCTTTGTGTGTGCATGTGTGTGTCTGCCCATGGGTGTTCGTCGAGTGTGGGGTGGCGTGGCACATTCAGTGGGGTTGGCTGGTGGGCTTGCCCAGCCTCCCTGCAGATGTGGCAGCAGAGCAGGGGGCTGTGGGCAGTAGCCTGGGGCCTGGCGACCAACTGTGGGTGAGGAGCATGGAGGGAGGTGCGGACTACGGCCAGGCTTCTGGCCCAGAAAACAAAGTGGCTTTTGATGTCACAGAGACAGCATCACTGGGCAGGGGGCAGGTTAGGGAGCGAAGGTCAACCAAAGCTGGGCCAAGCTGAGTTTGAGGCATCTGAGGCACATCTGTGCAGATGTCTATCTCAATATTTGGAGAGTCTGGGCATTGGGGATGGAGCCCTGGGGATGCCTGCATCTAACAGGCAGGGGATGGGGCTGGTCCAGGCCGGAGTGGGGGGCAGGGGAAAAAGTGAGTAAGCAGGGAGAGGAGACACAGGGTAGGGGCCACTGCATCAGTGCTGCCCAGAGGGAGAGCCCTGGCCCCGAGCTGGGGAGAAGGCAGTCTAGGCGGGTGGTGGGGGATGAGGCGGCCGGCCATCGGCAGGGACAGCCGCTCTGGGGCCCTGACACCAGCCACCCCCACCATCCCTGGCTTTCATTCCTTTCCTGCCATCCAGGAAGGGGAGGGCTGAGGAAGCAAGCGGCCAGGCTGGGCCGCCTGAATGAAAGCCCCAGGGGCCTTGGCACACATTGGACCCTCTCCTTTGAATCCCAGGCTGTTCTGGGGCTTAATTAACGAAGAGCTCAGGGGCACCCCCTCCCTATTCAGAAAGGACTCCATGGAAACTTCTCACAGGTTCCTTCAGCAGGCTCTGGCTAACGGGGTTGCCCCTCCGGGCTATACCGGGCCGACTGGGTTCCCAGCATGTTAATGGACAGCGCTGGCCCAAGGCCAGCAGCCGGCACCCCAACCAGCAACATGGACCTGTTCCTCCTCCTCATTCAATGTCTTCAGCTCAGCAGTAGTGCTGAAAGGAACCAGGGATCAGATTCTGACATTTTCCCCCATATTCCCTGGTGACTTTTAAAGAACCTAATATTTAAATTCATCTTGACAAGGGCCTGGGGGTGACTTGCAGTAAGAGTCTGTAAGGACTCCTTGTGGGCCAGGCTGGGCGCTGCTTTCAGACTGACAACTCCCGAGAGCCGAAAGCCAGTGGCAGGAACGGGGAGGGGGGCGTGCGTGCATGCGTGTGCATAGGTGTATCTGTGTGCGGACCCACATATCCATGTGTTTGTCTACACCTGCTGGCCGGGGCCCTGAGGCTGGACCTCACTCCACTCTCTTGCCAGCTCCCGCTGAGACCCCCACCCCTGGAGGCAGCCTCTGTGCGGGTGGACCCCAGACTCTGGGGAGAACGTGCAGGGGAGGGCCCGTGACTAGGGAAGGGGTCTGCCACGCCCTGCTCCCTGCTATAGACTCCTTGAGGCCCAGGCCGCTCCTCGACAAAGCGTGAAGCCTTCCAAAAGAGCCATTTGCCCATGAGACCCACGGTGATGGGGCATGGGGTTGGTTCGGGCAAATGCCAGAGGCAGCCAACAAGTCCCTGGAGGGGCTTCCAGCAGATTCCAGGGGGCCCTAAGGGCCCGGCAAGTAGCCACATGCAAGCAAAGCTGTGCGCAGCAAAATCCTGGGAAGCGACCTCTCCAGAGATCAGCTCTCTTCTGTCACTGGATGTTGCATTCCTGTCGATGATGATTCCTTCCTGCTCCTCAAGCAAAAGTTGAGTGGAATTCGGGGAGATGCAGTGGGCCGGCAGGGAAGAAGGAGGGGGCGAGGCGTGAGAGGGAGCAGCGGCGGGCTGGAGGCAGAACCCCTTTCTTCCAGCGGGCCCTCGATGCCTGAGCTGGAGCTGCCACCCAAGCAAAGGGCCAGAGGCCCAGGAAAGGCACATCTCTAAACCACACTGGCCGACGGGTTTGCAAGGCGTGGGCGACAGCATCACTCCCCTGGGGGCCATTAGAAGTGGTAGGATTTATGGGGCGAACCAGACAAGTACCCGTAAAACCACCATGATTGACAAAGGCCAGTCATGAGTAGCACAGTCTGAAACTGTATCCCGTCCCAAGCCTCACGTACACATGATGCATAAGCTTGGAATAATTCTAAATAAAAATGCGGAAGACCGGGGATCCAGCCCTTCCTCTCCTGAGCCACCCGATGGTGCCTGGCTCCCACCTGGTTTTTAAGGACACTGACCCAGCCGGCATCCCTGCTAGTGAGCTGCTGGGAGCTCGGTGAGGTGGGGGCCTGGAGGGGCAGCCCGCTGGACCCCCAGTCCTCAGAGACATCCCTGAGCCCCGTGACAGCAAACCCTGCTCCAAAACCACAGCAGGAGCTTGGAATGAGCTCAGGCAGCTTCTACGGAATTTAAATTGTGTTCAGATCCTGAAGGGTAGTGGGCTTTCTGCAGAGGGCATTTATTTCTTGGAGTCACAGCAAAGCCCCGCTGTGTTCACCTGGTAGACGAGCTAGGTTGGCTTCATGCAGCTGGTCTTCTTGCCGGGACGGAGGTTTCTGGTTGGAAGGGCCGAGAGCGTTCGTGAGGAAGACAAAACGGACGCTCTGGGACAGCACGGCCAGCACACGTAGTCAGGGCCGGGCGTCCAGTTCACAGAGTCCCTCCTTCGCTCACAGAGGAACGAGCAAACAAAACCCCAGAAGCCCCACGGAGCTGCCCCGTAACGACCTCCCCAGCCCTGGAGGCCTGCGGGCTCTGCCCCTCCTTCCTGGGTGGGGTGCCTCCCAGCCCGCATCCCTCTCCTGGGTCGCTCTCCGCAGAGACAGCCGCAGCAGCACGCCCTGAGAACCTCCTGCCACCTGGCTCGCCCCCCGGCACGCGCCTCACGTCTGCCCATGGTTTGGCTAGCTGGTCCTGCCCCGTGGTCTTCCCACCGGCACCTCCTCCCCCTGCCCTTTCTCCTCAGCCCACGCCTGCTGGGTGGGTATGAACCAAGGGCTGCAGAGGCCACGGCACGTCCTGGACTCCCGTCATCGCCTGGCACCTTCAGAACGGTCCGTCCCTGGCTCCTGGGCCAGGGTCTCCCCCATGACCTGGGCGACAGGAACAGCATCTCGATGGCCAGGCCAGGTCAGTGCACGCAACCCGGGGAGTGCCTCCGGGGCCCCTGGACAGCCCTGCTTCGGGAGGCTGGGTGGCCGCGGCCTGGAGCCACCCCTCCCCGCGGCCAGGGTGCTGGCATGCGCTCTGCCCCACAGAGACCGGCCGTGGCCACGCCAGGTCAGCTGGGTCAGGGCACTTGGAAGGTAGGGACGGAGAGGCGGCAGCTTCTCAGAGCCCAGCTACCTACGCAGCCCGATCGCAATCGGTTCTGCACCATGGGTCCCAGCAGGTGCCGTGACACCCGGGCAGAGTGAGCCACGCGGGCCCCTGGACCTCCCCCCAGAAGGGCAGTGACCTGTGTCTCTGGGGTGCTCAGTGCCTTCCTGCTGGATCCCCTTGCCCTCCATCTTCCCGGGCCTCCGCGGGGACTGGCCCTGGGGTGAGCAGGCACAGCAGGCAGGGGTCCTCGGGGTCGCGCTCCAGCCCTGGCCTGTTCTGCCGCCACGGAGCCCCAGCCCCACGCCCGGGCCCCGCCAGCGTGCCAGTGCCGGGGGTTCTCCACGGGAACTGCAGGGTCACAGAGCCGCAGGGCAGGCCGTCCTCAGAGGGTGTGCACGATGGATGTCGGCTCGGGTCACGGCCTGGAGGTGCATCGGTGACCAAGCAGCTTTGAGACTGTTTGCTTTTAATAGATCAACAACGCTGCACCAAAGGTGCACAGACAAGTGTAGATATTTACAATTCTCGGGGCGTTTCCTTGGAAAAACCCAAGTGCACGGACTGACCTTGCCTTCTCAGCCCTGCCCGATGCCAGGCCGCTCTGGTCACGGTGCTCAGCACCCCCTGCCCTTCCCCCGAGCGGGCCTTGTTCTCCAGGCCTGAGGGAGGGATGTCCCTACGACCTGAGCCCCTGAGGCCACCCGCTCCTCAGAGCGAAGAGTGGGCAGGAATGCCCATAGTTTGCGTGAGGGGCAAGAGGAGATGTGTCCCGGGAGCACGCAGGCTGCGGACCCCGCCTTCATCACCCCCTGGCACTCGCCCGCCCCTACAGACCCTGAGCTCCGAGCCCGGCACACAGCGAAGGGTGGTCCGGTTCCTGGGGAGCAGACCCCACAGACGACACAAGCCAGGACCAGCAACGATTTCAGGCAAGTTACCAATCAGTCCAACGGGAGAAAAAGAAAAGAGAATTGATGGAGCAGCCCACAGACCAAACGAAGAAGAAAAGCTAAACAAGCAAGCATCCCGGCTGAGTTTTTCTTGACCCGCTGTGTGAACAGAACCTAGCTGGGGGGGGGTCCCGGTGACTCCAGGGGGCCAGGCCGGGCTGCAGAGACCCTCACCCACCCGGGCTGGGGGGGGGAGTGGCGATGCAGAGTGCCCCCTGCCACACGCCTAGCTGGTGCTGGAACCAGAAGCTTCCTGACCACCGAGAGGACAGCCTGAGTTTCCCCAAGGAGGATGTCATGCTCCCCAAGGTGCGACCTCAGAAGGGCTCCAGTGGGCACAGCAAGAGCGAGCTAATGTCAGACACGCAGCCTGGGGGACATGGGCTCTAGAGGCCCTTGAAATGCCACCCAAGGCCGGAGGCTCTCCATGTTACCATCAGCAAGGGCTAATCTCGCAAACAAAGGGCGAGACTCAGCTCCGGAGTGGAGCTCTATGTGGCAGAGGCCGGGCCGCGGAGCTGGGGCGCGAATGCAGCAAGGGCCTGTGGGCTCCCCGCTGCCCCTTCCTCGGGGCCTGGGGACAGCCTGCCCCCCCGCAGATCTCAAAAGCAAACCTGATGCTGCTTCTTAATCACAGTTTGGTATTTTTTTAAGGCTTAATCTGCCCAGTGACAAAATCCCATCAGACTGCTTCCTGGGCATGGCAGCTCTGGGGGACAGTGCCCCAGAGAGGTGGGGACGATGACAGATGAAGGTCTGTGTGGAGAGGTGCAGGAAGGAGCAGCCCGAGGAGCCCGAGCCCACCTTGGGGCCCTGACATCTTCGTGTCCCGTCATGGGGGTGGGGAGAGCCTGCCCCACACAAGCCTTTCATGTCCTCTCTTCCGGAAGGCACGGCTCCGGCGCATCCAGCTTGACCTACTTACTGGGTGGAGGTCGGAGCATACGGTGCCGGACAAGATGTTGGTGGGGAGAACGAGGTGCTGTCGGGCGGCTCCAGACAGAGCAGCTCTTCCCGGCTCAAGGCTAACGGTGGCCAGGAAGCCACTATCCGGGGCATGTGTTTGCAGGGCTCGCAGCTGCCCCCATCCCGGGCACACGCGTCTGTCCGGCTGACCCTGAAAACCAGCGCAGAGATGAAGCAACAGCTTCAGGATTCCTACATGAACAACCAGACAAGTGGCAAAACCAAACCAAAGAGAAAAGCTGACGAGAGCGCTGAGCTATGGAGTAGGCAGTTCTTTCCTAACGAGATAAACTACTTTGCGATTCTGGTCACCATGTCCTCCAGAGCGTGCCTGAGCTCCCCGGCAAAGCCGGCACTGCGGGAGGGCCCAGGGCCTACGGTGGGGACGAGGCCTTCCTCGAGGGCCGTGCCGGAGCAACGACAATCTCATCCGAGTCGTCGGAGCTGTCGTCATCCGTAGGCGGAGGCTCTGCGGGCTGTGGCTGAGGTCGCGGTCCCGAGGGAGAGCACAGCCCTGCAAGGAAGCAGAGGGGGCCATCACCCCAGCAGCTCAGGACGGGGCAGGCCTTCAGAATCCCTGTCAGAGCGGCCACAAAGCCGCCTCAGCCTCCCAGCTCAGCTCTGAGCATGGCCATTCCCAAAGGCCAACACCTGCAAGCTCAAGTGCGGGCCGGGTCTCTCAGGGCCGCCCGCACGGGGAAGAGCCACCTTCCTCGCGACTCAGGCCCCCGGGGAGGGGACCAGGCCGTGCCCCTGAGCACTGTGAGCTTTCCAACGGACCCTCCCCTGCTTTCTTCACGCACAGCCAACTTCCCAAATCCTCGCCTGACAGGGCGCCACCTGCTGACCACCTGCGCCGAGTGCCGCCTTGGCAAGGGCAGAAGGCAGGGGGGTGCCTAGCCCCAGGAAGGGCCACACTCTGACCGCTTGGGGACACGGCAGTCACAGGGCGGCCAGCCGCTCACTGAGGTAAGGAGGCGGAAAACTGTAGAGCAGCCCACAGGCCGGGGACTGGTCAGCTGTCCTCTGGGACTTCCAAGGAAACAATTAAAGCAGAGCCTCAGGACACTAAAACACCCGTTTTCAAGCTTATCTCGTTTTTTCTTTGCAAACACTGTCACAGTCGGACCCCAAAAGGGCTGGATTCCCACTTTTCCCGCAGGCTGCCCTATGGGCAACTGAGAGCAGTGTGCGTGCACGTGGCCCTACGGCAAGGCCTCTCAGCAGGGGCGCGCAGCTGCCCCTCGAACACGACACGTGCTCAGCAGGAGGAGGGGGCGGCTTACGTGGACGACAGTCACCAAAGGCGGGGTCGGGCGAAATCAGCATGAAGCTGGTTTCTGGAGGATGTGATCTCTGGAGAGCCCCGCGGTTCTAGATGACAGCCCCTCAGGCTCTGTGGGCTCTGCTCACCTGCACGTCCTCCTCGCCCACCTGCGCGTCCTCCCCGCACATCTGCACGTCTTCCCTGCCCACCTGTGCGTCTTCCCCGCTCATCTGCGCGTCTTCCTCGCCCACCTGCGTGTCTTCCCTGCTCACCTGCACGTCCTCCCTGCTCACCTGCACATCCTCCTTGCCCGCCCCACCCCGCCCCTGTGCTGTTCATGTTTGCTCCTTGAACTTTGTACATGGAGTTTATGGAGCAAATACCAAAGTTCACAGTTTGCAAGTTCCGACAGGCTGGAAAGTGAGTGGTGATCTCCGGGTCAGACATGGCATCGAACCCTCAGCTGGTGCAAGACATCCTCCAGGACCCGGCCCCAGAAGGGATGGGGCGGCCAGCCCCCCCGCGCCCAGCCACGGCCTCCCCCACTCACCAGAGCAGGGCTGCAAGGCTGCTGGCTTCTCCGGCGCCCACAGCCCTGGCACCTCGTCCTTGGCCGCCGGCCCCTCCACGGTCTCCTCGCTGCTCATGTCACTGTCCTCCTGACCTGAAACAACACGCACACTCCAGGCGCCCGCCCTGCACAGAGCTGGCAGCAGACATGGACAGGGCTAGTCACCTCCACCTGGCTCTCTACCCCAAAGGGCTCTGGCTCAGAAAACTGCTTCCTTTTGTAGTTTGTCCCAAAATGAGGCACTGCTCCCCATGGCACCTGCCCTTCTCCACCTGTGCGACCAAAGAGCTCGGGATGGGAAAAGTCCTTCCCACGAGTGCTGCGTGGTGACCGCATGCCTCCCTCACAGATGAGGCCTCAAGACGTGTTTCTGGGTCCAACGACAGCGTCAAAGCTCGCAGCACCACCTCCCTGCTCCTCTCCAGCAGAGTTACTGATAGTGTGAGTGCGCACCACACAGGGAGGTGCCCAACCCGTGTGAGGGGCCGTCGGACTTGCGGGGGGCTCCACCTCGCTTGCGAGGACCCCACGTCAGCCAGCGGGCGGAGCAGGGACCGGGCCTCGCAGCTGAGGCGCAGCGCCCCTGCCGGGCCCAGAGATCTCTGCACTGTTTTTGGACGGTGATGAGGTAGAAAAGCAAATACAAGCAAAAGTTTACTTAAAACCAACAAACAGGAAAAGCACTGGCCCAAGGCGGGGAAACCACGCAACTCCAGCAGAGCCAAGAATAAAAACCAGAGACACACAAGCCACGAGCTCCAACCGTGTGGCCTGCAGGTGCCTGGACGCTGCTGTGACTGGCACTGGAGCTTCTCCACAGCCCGGGGATGAGGGACGAAGCCGTAGGCGGGAGGCTCGGTGGAGGCATGTAGGGCGTCGCACCGGGACGGGCCCCCACACGTGTCTGCACACCCCAAGCTTCCAGCGCAGTGGCCGCTCTTTGCTCGGGGCTCAGAGGGCCCCACAGGCCCCTCGCATGGAAATTCAAAATGAAATGAAAGTACCAGGAGAAGCAGGGCAGGGTACAGCAGGCGACGGGCGGGGGGTGGCCAGAGTGGGTCTCCTCCTCCTAGAAGCTGCAGTGGCCGTTCTCTGACCAGAGGCGCTGGAAAAGAGAGCGAGACCGGCCGCTTGGACTTTACAGGACGCCCCCATCGCCCGAGGCCCCGGCGGGGCTCACGGATGTGCTGGAGAACACAAGGGGCACACGCCGAGGTCAGGCCTCAGACACCTTCCTCTCTGGCAGAGAGGGAGCAGAGGCTGAAAAGTGACGGGTGGACTGGGAAACAGAGGGGAAGCCTGAGCCTCCTGCCCTCGCACCTCGACAGACACTCCCTTCACCTCACTGCAGGCTGCAGATCCCACTCTGCCCGAGTTGACCCACATGGAGTCTGAGTTTCTGCGGCCCCAGCAGGTGAGAACGAGTGTAAGCTGCTGTGCCAAGGACCTGACAACGCCCACGTCCCCCTGAACACTGGGGTCGCATCACATTTGTTTTAAAGGGCGATGCGTTAGGACAGGTGAGCCAGCCTACAGACTGGTGGGGAGCAGGACCACGCGGTGCTTAAGCCCTTCTGCGGGTTTTCCCCCAGCACGAGCGAGCCGTTCCAGGCAGGAAGGCCCCTCCTGAGGGCCAGCACTGGCGGGCTACCCCACCTGCGCACGTGGGAGGAGCTCTGCACAGGCGTTTGTGCTCGGGCGACTCGCCAAGGTCCTGGCTCCCACGGCCTGCGCCTGCGCACTACGGGCTGGCCTTGTCGTCCGGCAGCGTCTCCCGGCGACACAGAGCGGGGAGCCTGCCAGCTGGACTTACCTGTGCCTGAGCCATGCCAGGTGCGCCCGGAGGACAGACTGGACGGTGGTGATGGCCTCCTCCTGCCCTGGGTCGTCCTCAGCCTGGACGGCGGGGCTCGGGACGCGTCCCGGCGGAGGGTCCTGCAGTGACACGACAGTGGGGAAGAGAGCCATTTGGGAGCCTCTGCCCACTTCCCGGGTGTGGCAGGGCCCCCGCCTGGCCCCCAGAGAGCCCGGTGAGCGTGGCCCCGTTCCGGGTGGCTCACCTGGTCACTGACTATGTGCTCAGCAGCCTCCTGACACTCAGACTAGAGATTCTTAAAATGAACGTCTTGTCATTTTCGCAGAGGAGGGATGGATATAGAAAACGCTAATCGTTACTGGGTATTTAAGCTTCTGTCTTAATTGTGAGGCGGGCATGCTGCCTAATACGTGAGCACCTCAAAGCAACATGGCCCCTGAAGTTAAATCCATCTGGCGCGTGCACCACAGGCTCGCCTCCTGGCGCCGCCTGGCTCCCCACGGACAGCAAGGTGCCAGGCAGGACACGGGCACCGAGATGCCACACTGCCCTGGTCGAGGAGGCACGAGACGGGACACGTAGAGAGAGCGGTTAGCGCCCCTGCCGCGTCTGGCCCCCCAGGGTTACCTGGCCGGGCGGGCTGGGCGGGCCGGGGGTTTCTGAAGCACACGCCTGGCTTGACAGTAGCTTCACCCGCGCTAGGTGTCCCCTGAAAGCTGCCTGGAGTGCCGTGGCCGCCTGGCAGGGACGAGGAGAGAGAAGGGAGGTGAATTCCCCTGGAAGGCGGCAGGTGCAGGGGAGGGGGCTCTGGAGGGCAAAGCTCGACCAGCAGAGAAAACGACGTCTCTTGCTCGTGCAGAGCCACAGCCTCTGTCACCCGCCCAGTGCCTCCCACAGGAAGAGGCATGCCCATCGTCCACACAGACGGAGGCACGGGCGTCCCCTCCCATGGCAAACCGAATCCTCTGTTAAACGCTATGACGTTTAGCGGCTAGTGTTTGTCCATAATTTACACGCAATTACGTTTCCACGTTGGGCAGTCCATCCCATGCCTCATGCTTTCCATACACATCTTCCAAAACCAAGCAGGGCAGACATGGTCTCAAACTGTCGCCAAGAAATGATCTATCCTCTGACCTTAATTTCAAGTGATTTCTTCACACACACGGATGCTTTGTTAAGTTCTGAGATCAGTGTTCTGGCTTTCGGGGGCAGCCTGGCTGGAAACATCACGGTGTGACAAAGGGGTTGAGCTCTTAGGGAGCTCTTAGTTGAGCATCTTAGGGAGCACCACACAAGCACACTGGGGCCTGACACGTCATGTGTCCAGAGGTCTAGATGCTTCCAGAATCAGGTCACTAAGAGAAACACCTCTGCTTTGTTGTTCCTGGGGGCAAGGTGAAGGAGATGTCCTGAACTCGGGGTTCAGAAACAGGCCCAACAAAGCGTGGCAAGAGAACCCTCATTCAGGCAAATTCGAACAAGCAGGTGCATGTGTAGACCGACCCGGGGGGCTCGCTGCTCGCAGACGACCCGGGTGAGGGCTCGTTGCGGGCGACATGGGCTGGGGTGAAGGCTGCTGACCTCATAGCCACCAGAGCCCGGCAGAAACCCAGCCCAGCCCTGCCCCACACGGGGGTCTAGTCGTCGCCTTGCCTGGGGAGGTGAGGACACGCAGGCCCGGGGGGGACCCGGGAGACCAGCAGCAGAACATGACAGTGCATGCCGGCTGGCCGGCTAGGAAACACGCTAGACGGGCTTTCGAGGAGTCCCAAATTCACCCATTCACCCACTCATTCCACAGATACTTGCTGAATGCCGACCACGTGGCAGGCACCATCCTAGGAACTGTGGATATAGTGGTGTAAGAACAGAGGTGGTCCCTGTCTCCGTGGAACTTTAAAAAAATTGCAATAGGACACAAGCAATTTAAAACAAGTAAAATATCAAAATGTCAAGTAGGGATATAAGCTACGAAGAGAGATCAAGCAGGACCCAGGGCTGGAGTGATGGCTGGCACGGGGTAGTCAGAGAGAGCGTCTCTGAGGAGGTAACGTTTCCTGCGTGAAGCAAGGGGGCAGGACATGCAGGGGTCCGGAGGAAGAGCCTCCCAGGCAGAGGGAGCAGTGAGTGCAAGGGCCCTGTGGCAGGAAGAAGCTTGTTATTTCCAAGCAGTGCCCAAGAAGCCTCCAGACTGGGTAGAGGAGAATGAGCAGGGCTGGGGGGGTGGGGTAGCCAGGGAGTTTGGCATGGAAGGTCCTTAGACAACAGCTTTGGATCACGTTCCAAGTTTGGGAGCGAGTCATGTGCAGTGGTGGGTGTCACTTAACACTTAAAACATGCTGCCCTGGAGGCTGCCTGGGAACAGGCTGAGGGAGGGCAATAGCAGCAAGGGGCCGTGCGGGCGTCCACGGCCGTCGGGGTGGCTGGAGACTCTACTGGTTCCCAGCGCCCCTCACGACGCATCCTGCGGCTCCCACAGACCTGCTCTCCTCCCGGGTAAGCCGCGCTCCTGCGTGCGCCCCTCTTCTGCCCGCAGCCCTTCCTCTCACGTTCCCCAGGCCCTGGGCCGGGCCTGCCCAAGAGCCATAACGCACGCCTGCCACCCTGACCTGCAGTGACCCGTCTCAACACCTTTCTGAGTCCCGAGGGCCCGCCAGGTTACCCGACCCGAACTGATGACCGAGAAAACTGTGTTGAAAAAACGATTGTGTAATGGAATGAATCTGAACGTGTGAAGTTATCCAAATATTCTTCTGACTCTGGTATCACCCCCGTCTGGTCTGATTTCAGGAAAACAAGTGCCCGAGACATCCCACCGAGACTTCGCTCTACTGCAAGAATACGTATTTGGAACAGGTGAAATAAACCTCGCTTACCTCAGTCAGAACAGCCTTTTTTTTCTGAAATAAAGAGACAGGTTATGAATTAACATGAGGATGAATTTTTGGCAACACAGCGTTCATGTCCTGATCCTGCCCCTGCCACCATCAGCACGATGGAAAGCAGAGCCAGGGTACCAGGGCGCCCCCCTCCTCGGGAGCCCCAGGAGGCTCCCCGCGTCTCTGTCCTCCCCTGCCTGGCGGACCGTGCCAGGGGACCCAGCAGCCATAACCAGATGCCAGCCTTCTCTGGGCGCGTCACAGTTAAAGAAGAGCCCTGTCAGTGGCACCTGTGGCTCCCACCCGTGGCAGCTCTCTGTGGGACGGACTCACGAGCACCACCGTGTGCGCTTGACTTCAGCCCCAGGTGAGGAAGGCCCGCCCCCAGCCAGAGCTGGGGACACGGCTGCCCTCTCCGGACGGTCCCACAGCGGCTGGGCCCCGCCTGCCAGAGAAGCTACAAAGGGGACCCCCATTCACGGGTCTGGGTCACGGGCTCCCAAATCTGACCCATCGTCAGAAGCACCCGGGCACCGGAGGGAAAAAGATTCAGCCACACCCAAGGCTGAACCAAAATGTGTATCCTTACAGACATCAGTGAAGCCCGAGTCCTTCTAGCGTGGAAACCCCAGGATGACGCATGTGCCGTAGGGGCCAAGCCACGGTCCGCAAAACACACACCCACCCGCTCCTCTGCAACATTCACCAGAGTGCATGGCCCACAGCTGTTACAGAAGAGGATGTGTCCCGTGACAGATTGAGGAAACAGGGAGGACGAGGACCAGGGGGACATAAAATGAATGAATGAATGAACGAATATTTAGTAATGGTAACAATCAAGGCTGAAGATCGTGCCGAGCAGCCGATGAGGAGAGTACCGGCGAGGATGTGGGGTGAGCTGCAGAATGAGGAAGTCAACAGCAAGCCTGGAAAGAGCAAAAGTGGAGGGGTGGAAACGTGCCGTGACTTGAGGCAGATGGGAGAGACGGAACCGTGTTTGTTGCCTGCAGAAATGGACCCTGAGTGGGGGAGGCATGCTGGACCACAGCTGGCTGCAGGCCCTGTCGAGGGCAACCTGCAGCTCGCCTCAAAGAGTGGCTGGGTGTGGGGTGCCACCACACCGGCCGGGAGGGCTCCAGGCGGGTCCAGGGCCTTCCTCCTCACGGCCTCAGACACCCCTGTACCCCAAGGCGAGTCCAACATGTACAGACCAAGAGGACCCCGGACTGAGGTCCCAGGACCCTGATTTCCAATTAAGTGGCCTTTCAAATGCTTTATTCTCAGATGTAGGTATGTGCATTTGATTTTTCTGAGTTCTTGTAACGCAGAATCCTGAAGAAAAGACTCAGCTCATGTGTCAAGAAGTCAGCTGTGCCCAGCTCCTGGAGGGGTGAGCAGTGGAACCCAGTGCGGGTGACTAGCCCTGCCCGGTTGGTGGGGAGCAGTGAGCTAGGGCACTGCTCTTAGAGCACTTTACGTTTTGTCTTTTTAAAATTAATTAGTTAATTAAATTAGAGAGACTTTAATTACTTGAGAGAGAGAGAGCGCAGAGCAAGGGGAAGGGCAGAGGGGGAGGGAGGGAGAGAACCTCAAGCAGACTCACCTCTGAGCAGGGAGCCCAGTGCGGGGCCCGATCCCACGACCCTGAGGTCATGACCTGAGCCAAAATCAAGAGCCACCCAGGCGCCCCGTGTTTTGTCTTTTTAATTAAGCAAGGGACTGATGGGGAGAAGGGTGAAAGATGAAGGGAAAAGCAGCACAGACAAGTGGCTCAGAGACAGCGAGCTCCGCCCAGATCTGGGGCGAGGAGGACGGGGAGCTGGGGACACCTTCTTGTGCAGAAAATGAGGTTGCGCCAGCAAGATCAAAGGCACAGGAGCCCGACCCGAGCACTGCCACTGACCAAATGTGGGACACGTTGAACATGAAAAGAAAAACGACTCATTAATCTGAAAAGCAGCAATGTTCCCTCCCCTCAGAGAGAGTTTGGGGAGAAACTCGCTGGCCTCCAATCCCCTGCTCTGAAATCAGGGTCTACTTAGTACTTGAAGGAAAACAGCGAAGCTTCTAGCCTGCCTTTTTGGAAGACCCTGGAGCTACGCCCCGCTGACCAGCCGATGAGGAAAAGAGCTTCACAGAAGAGTACTAGCCGCTAAGTGTCGGGAGGACCTGAAGTCACCCCACAGCCGTGTGAAAGACGGGTTGAGCTACCGTGCATGAAGGGTGTAGGGCCACCGGCGAAAGGTGGAGACCGGGGTTCACAGAGGCCACTCTCCCGACAGACTGACGGGATCATTATCAAGGGAAAGGTGTTTGCTTACAACAACAAAAGTAGGCAGCCGCGACTTTACCCAGTGCCTGCAGTCAGACACACGGACAGACCTACCTAGTCTCACCTGTGCCCGAAGGGAGACAACGAGCCCAGCACCACCTGTGGGAGTGTGCTCTTGCCAAAAATACCTAACCTAAACCGAGTCAAGCCTGTACACCTGACTTGCCATGTACAGGAAGTAAAGGGAACAGAGGAACAAGTTAAGGGCCACCACGAGGACACAATCGGACAGATGCAGGATGTGGGATGCCCTGCAGGAGACTGGCCTGTGCTCTTCAAGAAGAACATGACTTTAAAGAGAAAAAAAGGTTAGGGCTGATAAACCACACTGAGGAGGTTTAGACAACCGAAGAGGAAGCTTTCATTGGATGTGGGTCAAAATCCAACCTTGACTGGATCCGGGGTTGAAAAAGACAGTTGAGTGGCATCCTGGGGCACAGGGGGAGATATGACTATGAAGGGGACACCAGAGGACACGAGAGAACCTCTGCCACGTTTCGGGGTATCTGACAGCACGTGCTGTGGTCAGCGAGACGCCCTCATGCTTACAAGATGCTAGAGATTCACGTCTAAGACTTACTCTCACATGGTTGTGCAAAGAAACGATCTGTATAGAAAAGAAATACGGCTGCACGTTAACTACTATTGAGTCAAGGTGGGGGCAAGAATTTGTGCAGCACCTTCGTGAATATGCAGAGTTCTTTCAACTATACTAAACGTTCTGTACATTCTTGTAAAAAAAGTTGGGAAGAAACAGTTTAACTCTACAGACAATCTTCTGGAACTAAGATCTTATGATATTCAGGTGGGTAGAGAACTCCAGAGTTTTTGTTGGTTCAGCTGGGGAGAAAGGGTGCTGTTGTGTTCTGCAGAACCCGGAGCTCTTTCTGAGCACAGAGCTTGTCCAAGGAGACTGCCACCCTTACCCTGGGAGCTCAGGGGAGGAGCCCCATTCCTCCTCCATGAGATAGCATGGGGGTCTGCCAGGCTCCTCTCTCATCCCCCCACTTCCCCATCCCCCACCCCTCATCCCCCCACTTCCCCATCCCCCCCCCCCCCTCCCCCCCCTTCCCCATCCCCCCACCCCTCATCCCCCCATTTCCCTTGCCCCGGGCTCCTGGCCCCACTTCCCCCCAAGCACGAAGGCACTCATTACAGATTCACAGCTCCTTGTCTCCCGGGGTCTGAGATGCACATGCTCAGCTTTGGTGGGTGGTCTTCCTGTCCCCTAACCTACAGGTGGTGTCCTCTGAGGAGCAGCCACTCAAGGCAGGTTTTTCACAGTCCCAGTAAAATGGACCACAGCCCGAGCTGCTGCCCCCCAGACAGCCCCAGAAGAGGGCCACTCTGGGCGTTTGAATTTCCAGTTGTTTCTGCAATGGATGCACCTGACTGTGGATCCCATGCTCGGGCTGTGCTCGGGGGGACAGGGCAGTGATTCCAGAGTGTGATCAGGGGCTGCACCCAGAGTGGGTCTTCCTGGGAGCCCGCCACCCTGCCGCTGCATGTACCCGGTCCGTGAGCTAACAGAGGCTTCTGGACAAGTCACTGTCGTTTGCCACCTGGAAAACGACCCTCCCCCTCCTCCGAGGATGAGCTGAAAGGGAAACCTCCCCTTCCTTCCCCGCAGGACCGAGTCCTTCCACTGCAGGTCCAGGTGCTCGTCTGTCCCTCACCCCCCACGATGTCTGTTCAGGCGCGTCGAGTCTGTCCCGCACTTCCACCTCGCTCGTGGCACCTAGCCCACAGCCCGCACGGCACAGGGATGGCCTCCACGGGCTCTCACCTGGCGTCGGTACACCTTCCGCTGGGTCTGCAGGATCCTGGCCGCCATGTCTCTTCGCCCCTCGGAGCAGGTAGAGGGGGGCCGGGAGCCCTCCTTGCTTGTATCTGGCTCACAGTCCTTCCGAGAGGGCCTGCTGGTGGGAAGGGAAGGTCGGGGTTCTTCTGGGGTCTGCAGAAATTCAAGGTGTAAAGGACGGTTAAGCTGGGCAGGGAAGATGGGGATCGGGTCAGGTGGCAGGATATCGGCATGATACAGATGAAGCCCGTCAGACCAGACTTTTTAATGTGGAGGAAAATCTGTTTGTTCAGCATGCCGTTCGACAAACAAAATCTCTGCAGAAACAATGTGCAGCTAATAAATGGATTGAAGGTCGGTTTTCATCCCCCTCCCCAGACCCAGTGTGGCGGTGCTCCCCTGGGAGGACGGTGGGTGACACCACCTGTGGGTCCGACGGGGGCCCCTTCCATGCTACGACGTCCTTCCCGAGCTCAGTGACATGTGTGTGTTATTGCAAGGTCTACCTGCTTTTTGGGGGTCCTGTGTTTGGTCTTTCTTTTAGTCTAAGACTCTGATAGAAACAGGACCTCTGTGATTAAAGGCAATAGATTTCTAGCTCAGTTTTCACAGTGAAAAGAAGCAAGAACTGCTATGTGACCATTGAAATAACCCTGATTTCTACCACACTTGAGGGTCCAAATTTATTATCTGCAATGACATGTCTCAATAAAAATCAACACACTGGACTGGGGACTCGTCTGGGGACATGGAGACAGTGATTAAGGATGTCCTCCCTTGAGGAAAAGAATGTTCATCAGGGCCCCGTACTGACACGGCCGCCGTGCCTCGCACTGAATTAGTGGAGGATCCGGATCCCGAATTGCTGGGATTAACGGAAAGCGGCACGCTTGCGGTAAGGTGCTTGGAGAAGCGGGCCTGAGCCTCGGTGCCAGATCCTCCCAGACGTCAGCGTGAGGCCTGGTGCGCGAGGAGCCCGCCAACCAGGGCCACCTTCCTGATGGCGGGTGCCTGTCAGTGCCCGGGGCGGAGACTGGGCTACAGTGACTCCAGCTCTGGAGGACACCGAAGAGACAATAGGGGAAACCTGCTTTCCTTCCCACAGGAGCGTCTATGGGAACCCCGAGCGGGCCTCTCTGTTAACCTTAATGAACAGAGAAATTAAGACAAGCAGAAGAATGTACGTTGGCTTCTGTCGGGTGCCTCTCAGGGGTCAGGATCACGGATAAGTCACAGGTGGGTGAGCCCTGCCGTCTCAGAGCCCAGGGAGCACCCGTGTGGGAAGAAAGGGGGCCCCTGCCGGAGATGCGGCCCCTGGAGACACATAAACTCGGCTCTGCCACACACGTGGCAGCCCTGGCCTCCCGTCCGCCTGGGGCAGACAGTGGGCGTGGGCTTGGGGGGGGGGCAGGGGGCCCTGGGGACGGACAATTGTGCAGAGCGACTCTCTCTGGGATGCAGGAAAGCGGCCACAGAAAAGCATCCCACAGAACACGACAGTACGCTTTACTGAACAGAAACAGTTTCCAGCGGGATCGGGAAGGACTCACACTGTCGACCCTCACACTCCCACGAGCGCGTGCCACGACCCTGCCTTCCCCTGCCTGCCAGCTAAGCTGCGCCCATCGGCTTCTCCAGATTCCCGACATTCAGCTCTCTCCTGGTTTCCAGGTACACACAGGGTCCTGCAAAGAGCCCCCCAGTGGAGACTCTAGCAAGTAAGCCTCCGAAGCCAGGAGCCAGCCCCGACGCCAGCACTGCCCTCAGCAGAAACTCAGCCCCACTGACCGTCTCTGTCAGGTCACTTGCTATAAAACAGGAAGTCACCTTCTGAAGCAACAGAACTTCTTGGCTAAAGCGTGCGCCAGGCAAAGCCCCGCCATCCTGGTGGTCCCCCGGGTATTTACCACATCTGTAGCCGACAGACAGAGGCTCGTGGGAAGGGATTGTGGAGAGGCCACCGTGTGTCCTCTACCAGCTCGGCGCTGTCCGCCACCCGTTCGCGTGGTGGCATCCTGTGGGGGCACACGGCAGCCACAGGATTGTAATACCTCTGCTATTTGTGCTAATAGATCGCACCTACCATCTGAGAGACCCCATCAACTGGGAAAAAGGATTAGCAAAGAGCCACCAGCCGTCCAAGTGCAGGGGGCACCGGGCCTGCGGGCACCAGAGGGCTTGAAGGTGCTGCCATGGGAGCCCCTCACGGCCACACAGGCCACCTCAGCCGCAGCTGCCTCCATGAGGGGACGGGGACAGGAAGGCGGGCGCCCGCACTGACCTCTTGCCTCGAACCCGCCATTCGCCACACACTTATTCAATAACACCTGGGCGAGTGCACAGCTCAGTGGTGGGCATGGGGGCCCCGAGAAGATGCCCAGCTGGAGCGAGCGCTCTGCCCGCCAGGCTGTGTCGACGTCACAGTCCGAAGCTTCCATTAAACACACAGGGCAGGGGGCAGGAGGTCCTCATGCAGCGTCACTCCTTCTCACCCAAGAACGGACACCCCCTTGTTGGACAATTAAGACTTTCTGCATATGTGAAGTTTGGGGAAGATCTTCACTCAGCTTCACTATCTAAGACTCCAACGCTCGTTCAAAAAAGTCACTTAACTGACAATCGATCAGTTCAGAACCCCAATTTGTGGACATCGAGGGGAAGATAAAGGGGAACTGGACTGTCACCGTCGGGAGTCAGGAGAGCCGGGGGACAGACCCCGCAGAACCATCCTGCGCCGGCCGAGAGCCCCGCGGCGCCCACGCAGGAAATCCGAAACCCGGCTGAGACATACCTCAAGACTCCTCTCCACAGGGTCGTCTCTCTCTTCCCTCCTGATTTCCTCCAGTTCTTGACACTTCTTCGTAAGGGTCTGAATTTCCTCTCTAAAGTGGGAGGGAAAAGATGACGTCTTACTCGTCATCACGCAGTGGCCCACATCTGTATGTGATGGCAGGGAGGGCCGACTGCGGGGCTGCCAAGGCCACCTCTCCCGCGGTGACGTGGGGCCCCCGCTACCAGCCCCCTGCACCTTGGCCGGCACGGGGTCCCCACTGCGGGACCGCGCTCTGTGGCCTGTGTCAGCGGCCGGGCTGGCAGCCGCGGAGGGGCAGGGCCGGAGGACCCCCGGGCCGCCACTGCCTCTGGCACGTGGGAAGAACCAGGCAGATCCTGACGGCAGGAGTGGCACACGGGGAGCGCCACTTGGGCTTCTCAGCGCACGGTGTGAATGGAAGCGAATACGCAAATACAACTCGTGTCCTCGCTGCGGGTTTCAAAGGCGACAGGAAAACAGCTCTTCCCTGCGCACCTGCCCTTTCTGTCTCCTTCAGTCCTGCCTTCCGACAAAACCTAGTCACGGTTCTCCAGAAAATAAATATTCTTATTCGTTCCAGCAATCTGTGTCTTCCTCATTATTCTGAGAGCTGAATATTTCCACTTAGTGTTCTAACTTACTTTTGGGGGCATTTCTCACTAAGGTGAAGTTTGTAGAACGTAAAATCCACTAGAGTAAAGTACAGGATGAAAGTACAGGTTTCCACGAACTCACGGCATCATGGCACCATCGCCAACTCCAGAACTCTGCCCTCAGCCGTCCCTTCCTGCTTCCCCGCCCCGCACCCCTCTCTGTGACTTTGCTGACGTGGTGGGATTGCTCAGTGCGTGGCCCTTCCTGTCTGTGTCCTTCATGTGGCGTGATGTGTGGGAGGCCCGCCCACGCGGTCACGTGTGTCAGAACCCAGTCCTTTCTGTCCCTTCGCGTGGATGTACTTCCGTTTCTTATCTTGCCTCAGCTGATGGGCTGGGGGCTCTTTCCCCTTTTTGAGGCGTGAGCAAGGACACACTGATGGTGCGGGAGGCACCATCCTGGGAGTCCTGACCAGGGAGGCAGCAGTGAAGGGTGCGTGCAGAGGCAAACCCCAGCCTGGTGGGAAGAGCCCTTTCCCAGAATTGGGACTTTTCCTCCGAAGGACGCGAAGAGCCGCCACAGGATGTCAGGACTTGGAGTGGCGGACTCAGGCTGGGGCAGCCGTGTGAAAACCGCTGCAGAGCCGCTCAGAGGGAAGACAAGAAGCGCCTGGAATCCAGTGATCTCCTCACAGCCTGTGACTCTGGGAGCACTCACCTCAGAGCCTCCTCTCTCCCTCTTCTCTCCTCCTCGCCTCCCTTCACGTGCTCCAGCTCCTTCTGCAGGTCAGTGTTGGTCTGTAGCAGCTGCTTGACCTCCAACCTGAGCACACAGAACCAGAGACATTTCAGCGTTCGTGAAAACAAAGTTACATCACACGCCCCCCTTCCTTTCTTATGACAGTGGATGGACACGGGGCCAGATGGGCAGAGGCGCTCGTTTACCACCACGCAGAGCCAGGAACAGACCCGACAGGCCTGCCACTCCGGCCGTGGTTCCTCCAGATATTCGTGTCCGCGACTGTTAGGTGCCCAGGATACAGGGTGAGGAGACGCAGACGAGCTGCAACCCCAGACGAGCTGGAATATTTCATTATCCCAATAGTCACACAATTGGTACATAACCCCTGAGATGAGTGCTTGGAGGGTCCTGTCCACACCGCATGG
Source organism: Neomonachus schauinslandi (assembly GCF_002201575.2). Classification (NCBI taxonomy): domain Eukaryota; kingdom Metazoa; phylum Chordata; class Mammalia; order Carnivora; family Phocidae; genus Neomonachus; species Neomonachus schauinslandi. Next base: position 174,558,969 of record NC_058407.1, on the reverse strand, counting down.
GGCTGCTGCCTGAGCCGAGCCATCGAGGATGGAGGGGTGACCCAGGACCTCCAACTAAACTGCTTCCCACAGGGCTTTCCTGGGTCCCACAGGTGGCACGTGGCTAAGAACACCGCTCCAAGAGGAGACCTCAGTCTGAGCTCAGCTCTACTGCTCACTCTCGTGTGACCTCACTTTTCAAGGTTCCTTAATCTCATGAATCAGAGGAAACACCTTGAGTGTTCCACAGAGTGTCTGTCACCGAGCAAGGGCTCAATAAGTGGAAGCTCTTATCATGCCAGGTGACAGCTGAAGAGATGATCAAAATGACTAGTCCAATTTTGAAAACCTTTCATGAAACACTAATTCTTACAAAGAACCTACCAATTCACATAGATGCCCTTGGATTGGAGGAGTAAGAACAGGTGGAATGTGAAAGGATTTTCCTCTGCTGTAAACAGAAGGCAGCAGAGAACTTAGGAGGCGAGGAGTCCGCTAGGGAGTCCTTCTCAGACCTGAATGTGCACATGAATCACCAGGGGGCCTCATTAGACACAGAGTCAGATTCAGGAGATCTGGGTCTGACAAGGTTCTGCATCTCTCACCAGCTCCAAGGTAAACAGAGCCTAGATTCTGCATCTCTAACCAGCACCCAGGTGGGCCTAGATTCTGCATCTCTAACCAGCTTCCAGGTGGGCGGGGCCTAGATTCTACATCTCTCACCAGCTCCCAGGTGGGCGGGGCCTAGATTCTACATCTCTCACCAGCTCCCATGTGGGCGGGGCCTAGATTCTGCATCTCTAATCAGCTGCCAGGTGATGCTGAGGCTACTGGCTTCCCAGACCATACTCTGAGAGATAAACCCCATCTCAGAAGACACATGGGTTTGGCTTATTCATGACAGAACTGCAACTAGAGAAGCCACAAGTAAACAGTGGAGGAGACAGGCTGCAGATCAAGACACTAGAGAACAAACAGTGAATAAGCAAAATCTGGAGGCTTTGCCTTTCAAACTCTCAGGGTCACACTGAACACTTGACAGCATTTATGTCTTATTTGGCATTTAGACTGGAAGTCATAAACATATTACTGACTCTCTAAACCACTCTGCCTAAGATCTAACTGATGGCCTACCTACTTTACACAAATCAATGAAAGCAAATTCTTCTCTAAAAAATAATTTGGAAATCACTCTGGAATTCAGCATGAACAGATTTAAATGATACCTCCCCTTCTTTCAGTGATGTAATATGGTCAATTAACGTCTTCTTTTTACCACTAAAGTGACTTCTACTTCACAAACAAGACATAGAAAGTTTCTGAATCATACAAAACTACAGCAGCAATTACTACGAGGAGCTGAGCGTTTCCCCTGAATTCACCAGAAGAGCTGGACTCTAGCCACAACCCCCTCCCAGGGGCATGAGGTGCCGGCTGTGCCCCGCAACCCACTCTTTCTCCTGCAGCTGCATCTGCAGGGCGTTCCGCTCGCCTTTCAGGCTCTGCACGGCCCCCCCGGAGACTCTCGCTGTCGTCCTCCCGGTCGCCCCCCCGGCTGCCTGGGCACAGTGGAGCTGGACGAAGAGCGCACCACAGCGTTTGACTTGACCACTTCTGAAGCGTGCGGTTTGGGGCTTTCCATCGAACTTATTTTCTAGAGGCAACACAGGCATTTTTTAGACGTTCTTTCTCATTTTACTTTACGGTTATGAAACCCAAGGAAGAGACAGTGACCAAGGGAAACTTGTCCCAAGCACAGGTATGGGACCATGTGTGACCTCACAACCCTGGGACAGCTCCACCTCACTGGAGCCCGTGGGGAGGGGAGCCTTTTGGGGAAGTGAAGAGCACCCCGCCAGCAGAGCCCCCCCGTCGGGGAAGCGAAGAGCACCCCTCCAGCAGAGCCCCCCATGGGAGGCAAAGAGCACCCCCACCAGCAGAGCCCCCCATGGGAGGAGAAGAGCACCCCGCCAGCAGAGCCCAGCCTGGGGCAGGCGGGGGGTAAGGTGCCATTCATAAAACAGAACACAGGGCCCATGGGAGGCAAATTCATAAGCTTCTTTTCTTTGTGCTCATTTACCCTAGTATTTCCTTAGGATTTCTGCAATTTTCAATCTCTGTGCTTTTAACCCTAAGTGATAACCCAGTTGTGCTGGCTAAGAGCCATGGAGCACCTGCAGCTTGCCTGATGCCGGCCTATCCCAGCCAAGAAAGCACCGTCCCACGGGACTTCTGAGCCAACCCCGGCTGACTCTCTTCCTAACGAGCTTTATTTTCAAAATACCCACAATACATAAAAACTTTTTAGGTTTTTAATGCTGTGTAAATATGTAAAATTATTTTGTTTAATGTTCCCCTCTAGGTTTACTCTGCTCAGCCAAACAAGGGGGCAGCTCTCACGATTTTGCCAGGCTACTCAGAAGATGTTGACACTTCTGACCAACTCCAGTAGAGTCCAACTGGTCACTGACCAGAAGAGTGAGATCAAATTTGCAAATTCAAATCTCCCCAGTCTCCTGGTGGATGGACAGAGTTTCTGAGGACTCAGACACACGGGCTGGTGAGTGACCGGCAGCAGAAACTCACACGCACTCATCAGGCTGGGTTTCTGAAAGGCTCTAGGATAACTGCATCCATCCCCGGTCACACACGGGACTCCAAAACCACGTGCCGCGGGACCGTGGCTTTGCCCCCTTTGACACCGGGGACAGGAATGGCACAGCCCGTGGGTCTCGTCCAGACCTGCAAGAAGTCTGCACTAGGCGCCATCTGGTAGACGGCCACTAGTCATTCACACTTTCACTCTGAGTGTCCTGTGAGCAAAGGACTCGTCTGTGTCCCCACTTTACAAGCTGCCTGGCTTCTCCTTGAGCACCGGCTGGTCCGAAAGGACAGGAGGTGAGCGGAGAGGCGCACCACTCACTTTTTCCAGCTCTGCGATCCGTCTAAGCAGCCGGGGCTTACTCCATTCCACGTAACCTGACGGAGGCAACGGTTTTAAGAGAGATACTGCACACAACCACCCCGATGGCCCCTTCGGCCCGGACCACCCGTCTCAAGCACGGCCTGCGAGTTTTCCCTTCCACAGCCAGCAGCAAAGCCGGGGGACCCCCACCTGGCAGGTGCTTATAAGCCAAAGGGTACCTCCCCGCGAAGGATCCTGTCCCCCACACCACAGTGCTGTCCCTAGTGGGGCATCCAGTTCTGATCCTACCTGTCAGGCCTGGCCCCATCAGTCCAAGATGGTCCTTCTCAAGGTCACATGAGTCCACTCTGCCACATCCTCCACCCGCCTCCCTCCTCCCAGCACTTCCCTCCCTGGTGCTCCTAGCTCTGCCAGCCACCTCACCAGCCACCCTCCCCGGTTGCCCTCTGCGCACTGCTGAGTCGTGTCGGGGGCTGCACCCCAGGCCCACCTCTGCTGCACTCTCATGGGTGCTCCGAATCCCACCCAGGTCCTCTGTTGGCCGGGGACCAGCTGCCGAAGCCTCCATCCTGAACTCACTGATATGTCCTGTCTCCACTTGGACCCCTATTCCACACCACAGACTGGACCCGTTCCCTTCCCCCAGACCCGCTCCTCTCTGTCACCTCCACCTCAGTAAGGAACACCTGTCCTTTTGATCACTCAGATAAAAGCCCTGGAGCCTGGCTCCTCCCTTCCCTCAGAGGCTGCACCTGATCTCCCAAAGGTATCTGGAACCCGGCCACCTCTCAGCCCCGCGGTGCCACCCTGCTCTGGGTCGTCAGCAGCCCCTGCGAGGACACCACAGAAGCCCCGTCTCCCCACAGTACACTCAGCACAAAAGCCAGTCTTTTCCCCTCGGCCCAAACCCCGGGGGCCTGAGCACGGCCTTCACAGCCCTGTCCTGCGCCTAACCCTGCGCCTTCTGTCTCATCGCCACTACCCTCCCACGGCCGCCGCAGGCTGGGCACGCTGGCTCTGGGCCTGGCCGTCCCTCACCTGTCCCAGCTCTGTCAGCTGTCCTGTCCCTGACGTTCCTGCTCACAGGCGCACACCACTGCCCCCAACACTTGCTACCACCTGACCCATGACTGGTAGGTTGGCTTCTCATGCCATCCAGTACGATGTCGCCCCCACGAGGGATGTCTGCTTCTGTTCCCTACTCTGCCCCACTCCCTGGAAGGGTGCTTGGCACACAGCAAGTGCTCGTTAGATTTTGGAATAAATCCTAATGTTGCCTGGCAGTATGTGTCTGCATTTGCGGCAGCTGAACCAGGGCCTCAGGGGCCGGGCGGGCGGGCCAGGATGCTCCCACAGCCTCCACCCGCGTCTTCCCCTCAGAGAACACGAGACGCGGCCTCTCCTGGAGCGTCCCTCCTTGGGTGGCTCTGGGGACAGTACCCTTCATGGTGGAGACGGTGGGGGAGTTGCTCAGCACGCGGTCCAGATCTTCCTTCAGGCTCTGGTTCTCTTCCGTGAGCTCCTGGACGCTCCGGGACAAACTCAGGAGGGCGCTGCTCACTTTTTTCTGCCTTTTGAGGCCCATTTTCTTCTCCCCTGGAGTCCTGGGAGTAACAAAGCCAAGGGCTAGGTCTGAGTTCCTAAACTGGCTTCATAAATGCCTTAAAAGAGGGGTGTGCACACGGCAGCCTGCCCCGGCTCAGAGTGCTTTCTGTAGGTATTTGCATCGCATAGGGAACACAGACTTTGAGCCCCCAGGAAGCAAACTGCTATCCCCCAAACTGGATTCCATCCTCATTTGTAAGCCTGTGGAACAAAATACTATATTTGATACCAGTGGTATATTTTAAACTGCATCACTAGAAAGTGTGTGAGAACTCGCTTTCTGTCGTTACAAAAATACCTGTAGAACGATTTCGCTCCTTATCCCACAAAGTCTAACATACAGCCAGTCCTCACTGTCCAATTTCTGTATTTGCAGATTTGCCTACTTGCTAAAATTTATTTGCAACCCTTGAATCGATACTTGGGGTGCCTTCGCGGTCGCCCAGGGACACGGGTAGGGGGCGGAAAGCCTGAGAGGCGAGTTCCTGGCGGGGTATAGGGGTGCGGATGGGGGTGGGCTCTGCCTTCCCCGCAGTCCCCACGCGCCCCCCAAGCGGCACCTCCACCATCTAGTGAGTGCTATTTCCCCACATTGGCGCTTTCATCAGTGATCTCACGGTTTAAAACCGCCCCCTTCAGCACAATGCTCAGGGGCTGCCCCGCCTTCCTAATCACGAGAAAGCACGTGTGCGCGATGCTGCTCGGGGCATCAGCAGTACCTACTAAGTAAGCCGTCTTTAAACCAGAAACACACACAGAAACAGGGTAGGTGACGATGTTGTGAGCTGAGGCTCACAGGAACCTACTCTGCACGTCCCCCAGGGGTGATGGCTCAGTGTTCAAGCAGGTCTGTGTTGGGGGACACTTCACAGAACATACCTGCTGGGAACAGCAAAGATCAACTGTCCTTTACAGAAAAAGCTTGCCAACCCCAAAGGGGAAAAGGGAAGGCTGTGCCTGGCACAGGGGGAACACCTGATACACGTTCGCAGCTCAGGGCTGAGGCCAGCGACATGGCCAAATCTGTGATAAGGGAATCTCCGAGATAAGGAAACCCTGATGTCTCTCCTAAGAAACTCCTTTGGGGAAATGAACCTGTATTCTTTGTACTTGGTATTAAAGGTCTTCTTGAAAAGGAAGGCCTGCTTTCAACAATAGCGCTAACTGTATGTGGAAGCTGTTCCGTAGTGGGAGCTAAGGACTTGATGCGCGGAGAGTTGAACATGCTGTTAGTAGCCAGCACGTGGCCACTGGAGGGCACGTGTGTAACTGTCCCAGATGGAAATATGTGCACTCGAGCCGCTACACGCCACCCAGGTGCCGGCTCCGAAGAGAAGGGTAGTGCGCGCCCCTCCCACATAACGCCTGCGCTGCTCTTAGGACCAAACACAAAACGTGGCTCCCGACGACGTGATCATACTTCTTTCCTGCAGTTTCAGAGCTTGCCAAGAGAGTCTGGAGACGGTGAATCTGTAAATACCAAATTAAAGTACGTTACAATACAAAATGAGCATGAAGACATCCCCTGAAAAAAAGCTGTAATCAGATTCCTGATTTCTGCCTAACGGATGCAAGTAACACTAAGTTGCTGGGATTCCCGTGCAAGCTAAGGGTCCCCAGGGTGCAGCGGGAAGACTGCCCCCCCACCCCGGAGAAGGCCACGCACCTCCTCGTAGTAAGTCTCCATGGCAATCCTCATCTCTTCCAAATTAGTGGTCTTCATATCAGTCTGCAGTTTGCTGGAAACCCAAGTTCAGAGTTAACACGGCAGTGCCGGCACCCCCAGGGCAGACCAAGGGCAAGAGCGCTTCCCGGAGCATCAGCCAAGGAAGGGCTTCGCGAGAGAAGCGGGCTGGGTGGGAGCCTCGTGGACTGGCATCGAGACCCACGGGAGGATCCTCACACCCTCAGGACCCCCTCTGTGTTGGACCAGCCACCTCCAGGTGCGGTAACAGATGCCCTAAAGCTATTCCTTACTAAGCAGGAGGCTTTCTGGGAAGAAGCGAAGTGCCTGTGAAGGACCCAGGACCGGGGTGAGAACAGCTGCCTCTGGGGGTGGGCGCGGGAGCATCACTTCCCTCCCGTAGCACCAACACCATTCTCCCCGCCCTCAGCATCCCACAGACTTCAGATAAAAAGCTCTAGCAGACAAACGAAAGTACAGTTACAGAGCTCAGGATTCTGAAACAGGAGAAATCAGCAAATGTTCACAGTTGACAATTTCAGCAAGAAACACAGCAGGGGGATGCTGCTGTACACAGGGGAGACGGGGGCAACAGAAGGACTCTCCTCTGCATCACATTACCGGGGGGACGCATGCGTGGCCACCCCGGAGCAGCACCAGGACGCCGCGGGGGCGGGGCAGGCAGCTGGCTTCCCAGCACCGAAGGCTGGCATCAAGACCACAGACCCAGCGCACATCATCAGGCGATCCTCAGAAGACCGAGGAGAGAAAGCATTGCTTAAATGCACCAGGGATAGGAAAAGAGATGAAGGGACGATACCATTCCCGGTGACGTTTGGATGACGGTTAGTACAAAGAGGAAGCTGGGACAAGGGACGTGGGACAGAGGGTGGTGGGGTGGGGACTGAAGCTGCAGTCTGAGCAGACAGAGCAAACACTGGTACTAGAGATGAGGCAAGGCGAGGGGCACGCAGGCTGCCTCCAGCCCGCTGACGGTGGGGCGAGGCCTCGGTGACCCTCCAGAGCCCGCTGCCCCCAGCCCCCACCAGCGCATCCGTACTTGATCATGTTGTCCTTCTCCTTGCAGTGCTGCTCCAGCTTGAGGATCCTCTGCTTTAGCCCGTTAACAACCTGCCAATCGAACACCAGCACATCAATTTGACTGCTTCCATGTCCTCGACCTCCCCCTCCCTCTGGACACTGAGACTGTCCTGTCCCCATGCTGCCAGCTGACCGGGCAGCACCCGGACATCCTCCCCCCGCTTAATCGCTGGCTTCTTTTGTAGTCTCTAGGTGCAGCAAAGCGAGGGCCAACTGTCCCACTGGCTCAGTGCATGGTGGCAGGGCGGGGGGGGGGGGGCAGGGCAGGGCCCGGAGACGTGCCTGCAGGTGCAGAGCCCTCCCCTCGGCCACATTCCGCACTTCCGAGAACCGACGAGATGCACCGCCAGCACCAGATACAAAGATCCCCAACCCTGACCTGCCCTGGGCAACTGCATCCACAGTATTCCCTTGGGGGTGAGCAGAGCAGACAGAGGTCTGGAGGAGCCACCCCACCACTGCTCGCCCACCTCATTTCTTCCTTCTATTAATGTATCACTCTGGGAGATAGCACCCTTATGTTTCTGGAAGACTATCCTTTTCTTTCTTCTTGAGTAGCCAAACAACTTTTTAATTGGATTTTAAGCAAATTTTAAATTATATTAGTAATCCATGAATACATCTTCTTGTAAAAAAAATTAGAACATTATAGACGGAACTATGCTCCTTCACCTTATTCCCTCCACTAAATATTGTTCCCAACTGAACCTGAATTCTCTAGACCCCATTACAGGGGTGTGTACCCATCGGCAATCGGTCGTTCTGCTGTGTTTGCAGAAGCAGCATCCTACCGCACACAGTCTGCCGGTCGTTATCTTCACACCACAAACGGTCTCGGTGTCTATCCCTCTTGTGCCTACAGATCTCAGGGATTCTTACACAGTACGACCATTTGGTGTAGATACCCATCCCTCTATTGACGGACCTTTAAGCTGCTAATACAAACAAGCCATCAGTAGACATCCAGCCCTCCTCATGCATGCGTGCAAATGTCTCTTGAGGGGAGATGGTGACCAGCACAAGTGTCCAATCACAAGATGCCATGACTCTGAAGGGCGATTTGGCAACGGGTCTGAAAGTGGGAACAGTGCATTCCCGAGGATCTAGAATGTCTACTTTTAATCAACTTTAATAATAATAATAATAATAAACCCACAGCGGGGCACCTGGATGGCTCAGTTGGTTGAGCCTCTGACTCTTGGTTTAGGCTCAGGTCATGATCTCAGGGTCGTGAGATCGAGCCCCACGTCCAGGCTCCGCACTCAGCACAGAGTCTGCTTGAGATTCTCTGCCTCTGCCCTGCCCCCTGCTTGCACGTACACCCTCTCTAAATAAAATCAATAAAATCTTAAAAAAGAAAAATCCCACAGCGTTAGAATAAAAATGCAAAAAGCCCTTCCTCTACAAGTATGCATTATTTACATAATTCTAAATCGTCACCTAAATTAATCACATAGACGTTTCTGAACATAGCCGTACTATTTTATATTCTTTAAAAAATTTTTTTCTGAAGGTGTGTTTTAACGTAGTGTTATTCTACTTTTAATGGTTTCTCTTCAATGTCCCCCTCCAATTGGGCAGCTATAAATACCCTTGTGTTAAAGGCTTTTTATCTTGGATTTTTTTCCCGCAGACATGGCCCAAAAGAGAGCCGCACTGGACAAATGGCAGGCATGACTTCACGGACCATTCCTCGGCTCGGTCCCGCCAACCTAAAACGCAGCATCCAGCCCGGAGCACGTTGGTGCATTCTCAGTCCTGCCGACGCTGGTTCCGATCATCTTACTCATGGTAGTTCAAGTGAACGTCTTCACTCAAGTATGCACCGTGGGGTAGCGGCGGGGACCCAGGCAGATGCTGCCTGGCTGCGCGGGGCCTGTGGGTTCACTCTGAACCAACCTGGGCGAATCTCTTAACCTGTTTCCGGATTTTAAAACATGCGGATTGGGTCCCTATCACAAAACAATCCAGTGAGATCATGTACGACTACACAAGGCCTAGAAGCTGCTACTCATCTAAGAATGATTTTCTTGCGGAAACACTAGACGTGTTCTAGGCCCTGAGAGTATTTCCTTCGTGCGGTCGCAGGGGCAGAGCCCGGCTTCAAGCACTCACGCAGGGCCGACTGCTTGCTCTCCGCGCAGGCCAGCACCGGCCCTCCACGGGCTCGGGCAGAGGACTCGGTCACACCGATTCACGTCCACCCCGCTCCCTTGTCACACGGATCCAGTTCCTGCTGTCGTCTCAGGGGTTCTGTTATAAATTTTAGGTCACCAAACCCGATAGTCACCTCACTAGTGTTATTAATTCCTTGTGTTCAACAATCTCAAAATTGCATCCCTTCCAGTTTTCCTTTAGCTTTTCGCCTTTCTAAGGAGAGCTGCTCCCTTGCCTCAGGAGGGCTGTGGGGATACCCTTCTGTCCACCGTGGGGGCTTCCCGCCACGGCACTGGTCACAGAATGGCACTGTTGCCCGTCCCCCAGCTTCACTCCGTCTGCTACGTGCGGTGCGGCCCCACGGCAGAGGTGGCCCGGGGGCCGTAAGGGTTAACCCACCCCCGCTTGGTTTCTGCACGATGTGTGTCTTGTCTCGGGTGTGGTGGGGGCCGCCCCCACTGGGACCGCTGTGCCCTACGATGTACCGCCTGCCCCGCGCCCCGAGAGCACCTGCGGCGTGTCCTGCTAAGCCCCCCGAGCCGGCTCCCTGGAGACTGGGCTTGGGGAGCTTGGGCCCTCGCTCTGTCCCCCCCGGTGCACCTGTGCTGGAGGAGGGGCAAGCCCCCAGGGCGGCTCTTTGGGCCTCAGAGGGAGGGTACCTGAGCTGCTGGTGACCGTACTCACCCAGCCGGCATCAGGCCTTTTCTCTGCCAGAGTGCGAACAAAATCCGGGCCCTGCGGTAAGCAGACGCAGAGATGAAGGCGCGGGCGGCGCGGCCTGTCCCCCCCAACAGCCTGAGGAGTGGGGCCTGCGCCGACCCAGCCCGCGGCCGGGCGCCACCACACGGGGCCACAACTTACTCGGGATGGGTCCAACAGCTGCTCTATCTGCCGGTCCTTCCTGCTGTTTTCCTCTTCTAGGCGCCGGAGCTTTGCTCTCATGAGATCCACATCACTTTTCTGCGTGTGCAATGACTGAAGGGAAACAACCACACACACGTACACTCGTGCACACACGTGTGCACACGAACATCCAGGTGAAACCCCTGTCAGAGCAGACCTTGCAAGCGGCCCGGTGCCCGGTCAGGGCCCTGTGTGTGTCGCAGGGGAAGGACAGCTGCATGTCACGGGGAGGAGCCCTGTGGGCACCGCCAAGCGAGCCTGCGTCTGTTACAGCACATGTCGCTACGACTCGTCAAAGGCTAACTAACGTCCACTTAAAATCCTTGTCCCCTGCTAGGGCTCAGGGGGTCACAGCAATGGCCTCACAAGTTTCCACCAATCTGTGGTGAACTGAGGAGAAAAGACCATGCAGTCAATTTCCCACTCAACTGAGTTGATTCGATCCCACAGCTGCCCTGTACTTGGAAATCTCTTCCGTTGCCTCGTCTGGGCTTACATCACCCTTTTATGAAAGGGTGACGGCAGGGTATTTTTCATTTTTGTTTTTCACGTCCTCACTTGAAAAAGCTCTCTCCCAGGCCGTGGAACCCCAGAGCCCAGGGCGCACAAGCCGCAGGGGGCAGCGCCCACACGGTCAGCCAGCATCAGCCCCCAGCTGGACTAGCCAGCTATCCTGGAAACAGCCTTCTCCTCTCTGGGCACTCGTGGTGTCCCGGAAGAGAGACGGCATCTGAACAAAACCACCACCAGCAGCCGACTCAAAGCGCACACCCACGGAGGGAGGCCTGGCAGGCCGGCCACACGCCCGCGGTTGGCTAGTGGCGCTCTGGGGCACGAGACGTTCCTGGCACTCGGTGAGGGTTTAATCAATAAGTCAGTTCATGCACAGTCGTTGGGAAGGAGAAAAAATCGTATGATGGGAATTCTGCTTTGGAAATAGGGGCTACGCTCACTGTCCCCTGTTCCTCCTGCTCTGTACAGTGAGAAACCTTGGACACTATACGGGAGGCAAACATAAGGAGGCTCATAAAGGTGGAGAGAAGAAGCAGACTAGCTCAGGACCCAAGAGACAACCGCAGAGTCCCCCCTTGTGCCTCACACGCCCTCAGTGGAGTACGGGGGAAAGCCAAAGCCTGGACGAGCCCATGGGCACAGACAGGAAAGCCTCCTCTCCCCAGCAGGAAAGGGGAGCCTCACCAGGCAGAAAACTTACAGACAATAACGGCTCCACCTCGGGCAGACCGCAGAATGGAGCATGGCCCCATCCCTGCCAGTGAGGACTGAGTGCGGAGCCCAGCCCCCACCCCCGCCAGGCCCTGGCAAGATGCCCTGCCCCCTCCTTGCTGGAGGAGAGGGGTGGTCAGAGGAGGCCTGGGGGAGGGTAAGGTCTTTACTGTCCAGGGGTAATGAGGCCACACACACAAATAAAATGGAAGACTTAAATCCTAACATACCAAAAATTACATTAAGTGTAAATGATCTAAACAAACCACCTGGAAGACAGAAACTGGCAAAGTAGATTAAAAAAAACATGACCAATTATGTTGATTTTCACGTCGTGCAATAGGAGACAGAAGTAGAAGGATGGAAAAAGAGATGCCACTGCAACATTGACCAATGAAAGCGGGAGTGGGTCCATAGTATTAGACAAAGCAGACATCAGAGAACAGACACGGACGTCACGTAGTGACCCTAAGGGCCAATCCACCGAGGACACAGCGACCCTAAATGCACATACACCCAACAAGTGACAAAACTGGAGGGTAGGCCAGACCCACAGGCACAGTGGGGCCTTCAATACCCTTCTCTCAGCGATGAGCAAGCAGCTGGACAGAAAGCCAGCAGGGGTGCAGGGGAGCTCACCCTGCCACCCCACAGGGGCTGATGGCCTGCACACGACACCCCGCCTGGCAGCAGCATACGCACTCTCTTCCCAAGCCCGTAGCACAGACGCGAAGACACTCCTGGGGCCACGTGGCCAACCTAGACACACAAGAAACCAAACTACACGGGGTGTGTTTTGTGGCCACAATGAATCAGACTACAAGTCAGCAACAAAAGCAACATGAAAATCTTTAAACTCTCAGACACTTAACGACCCAATTCCAAATAACCATGGGCCAAAGGATCTTCAGGGAATTAGCACATCAAAAAAGTACATCAGGGCGCCTGGGTGGCTCAGTTGGTTAAGCGACTGCCTTCGGCTCAGGTCATGATCCTGGAGTCCCGGGATCGAGTCCCGCATCGGGCTCCCTGCTCGGCAGGGAGTCTGCTTCTCCCTCTGACCCTCCCCCCTCTCATGCTCGCTCTATCTCATTCTCTCTCTCAAATAAATAAATAAAATCTTTAAAAAAAAAAAAAGGATGCAGCTGGACCAGGGCTGGGCGGAAGGAGCCCCTGGTATGGGCCGCCCGGGAAGGCTCCCAGGGCAGGACGCTGAGTGGAAAATGCCAAATGTAATTCCATGTACAGAACATCGTCAGGATGCCAAAATTATAGAGATGGGGAGAAACGTCTGTGGTCACCAGGAGTTAGGAATGGTGAGCGGGGAGGGAGACAGCTACAAAGGGGCAGCTTGAGGGACAGCCTGGGGCATCACGTATGTTGACCAAGGTGGCAGGTACATGACTATACACACATGGCAACATGGCACGGAACTGGACACGCATGGCGCCCATGTCCACGTCCTGGTTTTGACACTGTGCTGACAGGTGGGGGAGATTGGTGCAGGGGACTGTCTGTGTTACCTCTGCCACTGCCTGGGATGGTCTACACCCCGGGGCACTCGCTGAGGGCCGGGCTCCCTGGGACGGTCTACACTCCTGGCCCCTGGCTGAGGGCCGGGCTCCCTGGGATGGTCTACACCCCGGGAACCTCGCTGAGTGCCGGGCTCCCTGGGAGTCTACACCCCGGGCCCCTGGCTGAGGGCCGGGCTCCCTGGGACGGTCTACACCCCGGGACCCGGGCTGAGGGCCGGGCTCCCTGGACGGTCTACACCCCGGGACCCTGGCTGAGGGCCGGGCTCCCTGGGACGGTCTACACCCCAGGACCCTGGCTGAGGGCCGGGCTCCCTGGGACGGTCTACACCCCGGGACCCTCGCTGAGTGCCGGGCTCCCTGGGAGTCTACACCCCGGGACCCTGGCTGAGGGCCGGGCTCCCTGGGACGGTCTACACCCCTGGCCCCTGGCTGAGGGCCGAGCTCCCTGGGACAGTCTACACCCCCGGCCCCTGGCTGAGGGCCGAGCTCTCTGGAACAGTCTACACCCCGGGACCTTGGCTGAGTGCTGGGCGTGGTGTGGAATCCTTGCATGGGTACTTTGCTGAACCTTCATAGCTACCCTGTTAAACTGCACCTTTATGGTCCCCATTTTTCAACAGGAAACTGAGGCATCACTTGCCATAGAAAAACGACTCCAATGCTCAAGATCCCAGAGCCACAGAGTCATGGAAGTGAAATTCTCTTCTCTCTGCATTTAGAAGCCTAGGCTGACTTTTTCCAGATGCCTGTGATGGTAAGTTTGAATAAAGTCAGTATAATTTTACCCAGGGACCCACTTCTAGCCTTAGGAAGATCCAAGAGTGCTATTGCAGTGATGATGCAGAGTTCAAAATAAGGGTTCTCCCCACCATACCGCTGATAAGCAGCTGTCCAACATTTGTTCACAATTTCTGAGGACAAGGGAGTATGGGTGCTCGGGAGGTACCTTCACTGCTGGGCTGCTCCCACAGCAGCGCAGTCTCTTGGTTCTACCTGAAATCTGAGCATCTGGTCTGGACTGACACAGAAGGACTGTGTCTTGCACACAGCGGCCTAGACCAGCCTGCTCCTCGCAGGCTCCTCACTATGGCCGTGCCCTGGGGGTGCTGGCTACCCACACCCTGTTTAACCTCTGGTGCCCAGATGGGCCGTGGTCCCGCAGATACGGCTCAGCTGGAGGGGACAGTAGGGCTAGAAAGAGACTAACGTCATGGAAGGGAGTGAACTGGCCTGTTCTCTAGGGGCACGAGAATGTGTAAGGGCATGAAAGAGCAGCGTGGCCGTAGTGGTTATGGTGAAGGTGACGAGGATGACAATGATTTATCTCAGTGCAATTCACACTTCAGGGACTGGAGGATAGCACAGGGCAGTAAAAGCAGCCTTGGCCTTGGGAGGCAGATGGCCTTGGTGGAAGTCTTCATTCTGCTACTGGTTGACCTCGGACAGACCACTACCTTGTCTGAGTCTCAAGGTCATCACCGGCTAACAGCGTGCACTCCCTCACAGACTCCTGTAGAGATCCATCGCGCGAGGGCACGTAGAACGTCCGGGCCACACAGAAGAGACACACACACGGGAGGCTACTGGTAACAATGACACCAGTGACCTCACCCGATGCCAAATCTCTGTGCGGAGGGACTGTGAGGTCAAGCCCGTGTTTCCCCTGACGCCCTGCCATGCTGCGGGAGCAGAGCAGAGATGGCGCTGACACAGGGGGAGGCTTCCCCCGCAGCTGGTACGAGGTGGGCCACCCAGCTTCCAAGGCACCGGGCCGGGCTTCGAACTCAGGAGTCCCGCCAAAGCTCATGTTCTTTCCGCGCAGACATGTCAGCACCGACCCTGACCGTCCTACCTGTCCTTGCAGAAGGCTCTCGTTATCCCAAACCAGCAAGGGACAGACAGTAACATTACCTTCTTCAGCTCAATGATCTCGTCATACATGTCTTCCTTCTCTCTGTAGACCAGGGTCCCGGGAACATGACCTAGAGGACGACACACCAACGTCTGAAAAGATCATCGCAACAGCAGAAAGAATTCTTGGCTGTACCTTAAGGAAAACCTGGAAGTTGATACAATTACCCTTTTTAAAAAAGGAGGATTAAAAAAAAAGGAGCAAAAATACTTCAACATTTTTAGCCTGACCACAATACTTCACCCAAATTAAGGAGACCAAAACTGATGGCAATACAGAAATATAAAGCAGGAGGAAACGGAAAGGTGTGAACACAGGGCTTACTTGCAGGAAAAGGAAAGAAGGGGTCAAAAGGAGAAGTGGTACGTTCAGGTTTTAAATAACAAACAAAACAAAAAGACAAATAAACAATCCCCCTTCCCATGTCGAAACAGTGAAGCATACTCTGGTTTCAGCGTGATACCCAATATATTGAGACTCTAAAACATTCAAGCCTGAAGTAGAACTCGGAGCCAGCCGACACAGGAAGGGGGTCAGCTCAGGGTCACAGCGACAAGGGCCCGCCGTGCTCCCGGCGGAGGTCCACAAAGACAGCAGGAAGAGCCAGGCAGGAAACATGAATGAAGACCAGGCAGGAAGACAGAGACAGGACAACAGAGCCAGCTTTTCTGGTGAGATGTGGGCTTTTCCTTATTTGCAATTGTTATTTCTAAGACTGTGTATCTGACAGATTTCAGTACGACTCCACGTTTAGGGAGGTGGGCCCCATGGGAGCCTGGGAAGATGCCACCGTCCACATTAGGAAAGCTACTTTCTAGAAGGGCAGAGGGGACCTGCAGGACCCCTGTCCTCTCTCCATGACCTCGTAGGGACGGAGCCAGCACAGGAAGCTCCAGTCTCACTGAGTCAAAGCAGACCCTGCGCTCTCCCTCCTGCTTTTCCTTACGTGTGGCCTTGTCACTATCACCATGCTCACCATTGCTGGCAGAACGCCTGAGATTTGACCTCTTCATTCTTAAAGCTTCTGTCAGATAGTCGGGCGTGCTGCTGGGGGGGCTGGTCCGTGCATGCTCCAAGGTCAGGTCTGACTTCAGGGCTTGGGTCAGACTTCCTGGTTTGAACGTGCATGGATTTAACATGACAGGTACACACAAACACAACGGGAGGTTTTGCCTCTAATAATCAATTTTCCTGGGCGGAAGAAAGCTTAAGTCAACCAGCAGATAGTGGCAATCAGTGCTTTGCTGATAAACGTTCAATAAGCAGCTCTCAAGAGACAAAGAAAGCCCAGATTGGTAGCATCTGCCTATTTCCCTGGTACAAATATTCCCACCACGTCCAATTTCAAGCTGTCAGTGTGCCATCGACCAGCTCACAAAATTCCTAAAAATGGAACCATTGGCTCGTGCAAGCCGGTAGGAGCTGTCTCCAACAGGCCAGGCCAGCCGTGCTGAGACATCCTAAGACTCAAAGGGACACAGCGTCACAGACGCAAACCGTCAGGAACTACACTGCACATCACGGAAAGGTTACGAGGCTTGGTCAACATCTTTGAGAAGATTAAAAACAATGTCATTCAAATAAGTCATATCACAAACTCTATCTTAAATCACCACCTGCAATTCCTAAAACTCTCCTGTGGAGCAGGAAAGGTCTCTGTCGGAGCGACCACGTACCTTGCTTTGAGCTTCCCAGCCACAGCTTCTGTGGGGTTAAGGACATTCTGTTACCAAGAGGCATGCTTGCTGCTGTCCTCAAAGATCTCCAGGACGTCACTTTTCTCGGCTTAGAGTAATAAGGTGACTCTAGAAAGTCAACATACAGTTTCAGAGGTGCAAGAGATCAATGCCCCCTCAACATAAGTGTCTGAGAGAGACAAGAACAGTACCACAGAATATTCACGAGACCACTGTGACAAAAGTAAAAAACACAGTCGTGATATGTATATATACTTACATTTAAAAAAAAATTTTGTTATAAAGACATAACATAATGGGAAATTTATCTAAAAATGCAAATCCATAATTCTGCCAATATTTGACGTTTTACAATGCGTGTGTAGTTCGACATTGTCACAGTTATAGTCAACACACAATTTTGTGTCCTTTATACTCGATACTGTAAAAAACTTCATTTTGCTACACAGTGACGTAAGCAATAATATTAAGAACTTAATATATTAAAAAATCTAGAAGAGGGGTGCCTGGGTGGCTCAGTCATTAAGCGTCTGCCTTCGGCTCAGGTCATGATCCCAGGGTCCTGGGATCGAGCCCCGCATCGGGCTCCCTGCTCAGCAGGAAGCCTGCTTCTCCCTCTCCCACTCCCCCTGCTGTGTTCCCTCTCTCACTGTGTCTCTCTCTGTCAAATAAATAAAATTAAAAAAAAAAAATCTAGAAAAAAATTACCTTTCCAGGGCATTTTTTATTTTGTTATCAAAACAAGGGAAATGTTTTATTTATTTATTTTTTTTTAAGATTTTTTATTTATTTATTTGAGAGAGAGAGAATGAGAGAGAGCGAGCACATGAGAGGGGGGAGGGTCAGAGGGAGAAGCAGACTCCCCGCCGAGCAGGGAGCCCGATGCGGGACTCGATCCAGGGACTCTAGGATCATGACCTGAGCCGAAGGCAGTCGCTTAACCAACTGAGCCACCCAGGCGCCCAAGGGAAATGTTTTAAAGTCCTTTTTTAATCTGGAATTTCATCTCTTTAATTATGGAAAATATAGCAAATTTATGTGAAAACTTACTCATAAGACATGCTGATAATTAGCAAAGAAATGTCTGTCTAGAGCAGGTCCTAAAAACCTAAGTCTAATATATTTTTTAAAAATTTCTATGTTTTTTCCATGGCTTCAAAATTTATGAGAAATGTCCCATTATTATTTAGAACAGGAGAATAAAGACTCACTAGACCCGGACGCATTTTTGCTCACCGGGACAGCTGAAGGCCTTCCAAACTTTGTCCATTTAAGTGCTCCCTTATACAGTAAATTAGCAATCAGGGAAACAGCTCCCCAAGTAACATTTCCCTCCTAAATGTATGTGATTTATCAATGAATAGTAAGAATTCCTCAGGAAATGTGCACGCACACAGACCAAAGCAGGAAAGGCAGAAGGAAATGGGCCGGGAAGCACAGTGGCGAGCAGGGAGGCAAGCACCCAGCCCCCGCGCTCTGCAAGCTACAAACCCACGTGGAGCTGGCTTAGGCATTCCAGAGCCACGCTTGTGACATGAACAGGACACGCAGTCACTGCTGTCACGGCCCAGGAATCCAGACAGAAGCACACCTGCTCAACACATGCTCCGAAAGGCGTGAAGGAAGCGGGCCCCAGAGCTGAGACCTGGCCAGCCAGAGTGAGAGGCAACACCAGCCCAGGCAGAGAAGCACGAGTGCGCGGGGGACAGGACACACAGGTCAGTGGGGAGCAGGGCACCCATGATCAGTGCTGGTGCAGGATGAGACTCCCCGCCAGGCTGCCAGGAGAAAGTGCAGGGAGACGCCGAGCCGCTGAGGTTCAGCAGCCCCCTCAAGTTGTGATTTGGGGGTTCTCACCGTTGTAACTTACATGAAACACAATTCAGATGTTTACAGAAATCAAGATAAAAACTATTTGATTGTTACGATTTTAAACACTCGAAATGCTGACTTTCGGTAAGAATAATGAAAGATGTTGTGATATTTACTTTTGGCACCTTGTAGCCACAAAGGACTTAAAACAAAATGGTTCTAAAACTAGAAGGTTTAAAACACAAACAGCACACTTTTACTTTATATCAATTCTCAGTTTCCTCCATGGAAGGAGAGCAAGGACATCAAAAATCCAAACTGACAGATGCTTTCTCACTAATGTTTATATTTCTTTGTAATAGAAAACATACTTTCCTTCCTTGGCAGGAATTATCTTTCTAATTATGTTTTTCTTGGGCTAATATGAAAGTCCGTTAGCATTCTCTGAGTGCGTCATACACATGACACGTTGTGTTTGAAATGTACACGCATGTAATGAACATTGATACATGCGTAATAAAGTCAGGGATGGCCTCAGGCTTTTGGAGAGCAAAAGGAAGCTAATCCAGGATTTAAACTTTGTCATAAAGACATTCCTAAGCATAAAATTCACATGCGGCTCACCAAACCCTAGAGCAATGTCAGAATGGCGAAGAATAAGAGAGGCTGGCTGGCTGTCTAAACGGACCCCATGCACCACGGACTGAACGTTTGTGCCCCCCACAAGTCCTATGCTGAAACCTAACCCCCTACTGTGACCGCATGAGGGGGTGAGGACTGCAGGAGATGGTTAGCTCATGATGGGCGAGGGCCTTCATGATGGGATTAGTGCCCCCATAAAAGGGACTCCACAGAGCTCCCCCATGCCCTCCCCCGTGGGAGATACCATCCAGTGGTGGCTGTCCACAGCACAGTCACGAGAACCCGACCAAGTTGGCACCCTAGTCTTGGACTTCCGGCCTCGAGGACTGTGAGAAGTAACTGTCTGTTGTTCAGAAGGCGTCCAGCTCAGCTCAGCTCAGCCGCCCAGGCAGAAGAGGACCCACCCCTGTAGCCTCGTGCCCAACGGGCAGCCGCCTACTTGTCTATGGCCAAGAATGGTGTCTCCCGGACAGAGCTGCCACCCCTGCTGAGGACGGGGAGCACAGAACCACCCGGCGGATGTAGCCAGGGTAAGTCCACAGGAAACCACGACACCTGCCCAGTGTGCCAACAGCAGCTCTGACTCAGGAGGGGATGAGGCCCTCCGGCCGCGGCAGCGTTCCAAAGACACAAGTGGGTTCAAAGGGCGGGGAACGAGCACAAGAGGCCAGAAACACAGCATCTGCGGGGGGCTCAAGGGACAGTGACTCAGGAGCCTCAGTGCCTCGAGGGCCTCCTCAATCGGGGACTACTGGGACCACGGGGTAAGGTGGGGACCCCAAGAGCGCCAGCTCGCAAGACCCTAACACAAAATGGAGCCTAGCGGTGGAAGTGTTGCATTTCAATGACCCCAAGTGTTTGAAGAAGACATTCGTGATCTTTCTCCCAAGACACCAGGGAAGGACAGCTTCTGAGAACCATTTTCTGTGTTAAACTGCAGAAATTTGAGAGATGAGGCGCCTGGTCATACTTACTCGGTGATATGGGTGGAGGTTTGTGGAAACTTTTCCTTTTTGCTTTCTGAAAGAAAGAAAAACGAGGTAAAGCACGCTGAGCCTTCCGGAGCAGCCCAGCGGCCCCAGTGGTGAAGCTTGGGTGTATTCGGGATGGCTCAGAGCAGGTGCAAGGGCAGTGAGAAGGAGATTAACTCAGCAGAGACCTGTGCGCAGTCTGAGCCAAGGAAAAAGCCCATGGCACAGTGGGGCAACCCCAGGAAAGGTGACCGGTGCCGCGCCCTGGCTGAGCCGGGTCCCTGGGAGCCCTGGCAACACTCCATAAGTGCAGACTGAAGATACCCCACAAATGGTGTGTCTGCGACCA
Source organism: Neomonachus schauinslandi (assembly GCF_002201575.2). Taxonomy (NCBI): domain Eukaryota; kingdom Metazoa; phylum Chordata; class Mammalia; order Carnivora; family Phocidae; genus Neomonachus; species Neomonachus schauinslandi. The sequence continues at coordinate 174,538,472 of NC_058407.1, read as the reverse complement.
CCCCACTGGACTCATGCCAGCATCTGAAGCACCACGCTGTGCCCGTCCACGACGGCGGATTTGGCAAGAAGAAACCCTTGTGAATAAGGCGCCTGCAAATCCCCCTGGGGAGGGAAGGTGCAGCAGAGGAATGACCCTGTCGTAATCCCGTCTCCGGGGACAACCCAGATGCCAGTGAGTTCTCCTACCCACTACTTATGTGCCCGGGGAAATGACACGTCTTCCACGCCTGTGTTCCTCAACTGCTTCCCACTAGACAGAGAATGCCCCTCACCTCCCTTTCAGCGGAAGCAAGGAGTTCTGTGTTGTGCATTTTACCCAGCAGATGGGCTGGATCCCTACTTCAGGGAGCATCTTGGGCCCCTATCCTCGGTGGTTTTGAGGGGGGCATCCCTCACGCTGCAGGGGGTCCCTCATGGCAGACAAGGGGCCCGAGAGGCTCCCCTGAGTGCACAGAGCTATGGCGAATGGGGATCTGCTGGTGCCATGTGCCTTCAGGGCTCTGTGTCGAGGTCCGTTGGTAACTCTGCCTGCTGGAGACATGCTGCCTGGGCTCGTCTTTCACCATGTGGCTGGAAGGCATCATTCTCTACCCAGCACAGCTTCCCACGTGAATGCAGAGAGGCCAAGCTGGGGGCTAGTTTGCCTGGGGACCTGTGCTGTCCACTCTCCCTTCAGGCTAGCTCCTGCCTCCCAGGGACCCTGGGGGCCATCTGGTCAGGACATGCAGTGCCAGGGCTGTGGCTGCCAAAGGGTCCCTATCTCCTCCCGGAGCCCTCTCCTTCCCCTCATGTGTCAGGACTGGGGGCCGGGGGGGCCAGAGGGTTGTAGCCAAAACCAGACCCAGGATAGGAGCTTACCATCTGCCTCAAATATACTCCACTCAGGACTAACACCTGGATACAAGTCTTAAAATTATAACCACAGTTGTTTACATCCAATGAGAGGCTCAAAACTCTTCAGGTGCTGAGAAGCATGTAGAGTTTATATTCCAGCTCTAAACTCGACGTTTGTGGGGAATGACCTGGTGCATGTGTTTCAGTAACATGAGCAAGGGCAAAAGCACGAGCGCGGGGATGAGCGGCTGCCCCCGACCACACTCACCGTCTCAAAGTCAGAGTCAAAGGTAATCGCAGATAGACTGTCATCTCCCTGGAAGAAGAGATGCAAACATTGAGATTTTAGGGCACCTGCCTGGCTCCCCCTGGTTACACACAAGGTGGAAAGAGCCACAGCTACAGAGGCTGAGACTCAAGAAACCCAGTCAAAGTAAGCAGGCGGCAGCCAGACGGCTCAGCCCAGTGGAACGAAGGGGTGGGGGACACAGAGCAGACTCTGCCTGCAGGGCTGCTCTGTGTCTGTCCACCTAGCGACACCATTTGCACAGAATCGCTGGGTACCATTGCTAAAGAAACAGTTCAGGATAAAAGGACTTCATTTTCCACATTGTTTAAATGTGTTCTCATTCACCTTCACATCAAAGCACGAGGAGTCTGTGGATCCTGATCAGAACAAGCTGAAGTTATTTTTAAAAAAACACACTCAGGGGCGCCTGGGTGGCTCAGCCGGTTAAGCGGCTGCCTTCGGCTCGGGTCATGAACCTGGAGTCCCGGGATCGAGTCCTGCATCGGGCTCCCTGCTCAGTGGGGAGTCTGCTTCTCCCTCTGACCCTCCCCTCTTTCATGCTCTCTGTCTCATTCTCTCTCTCAAATAAATAAAATCTTTAAAAAAATAATAATAATAAATAAACACACTCATTAATACATGCATTATTTGGACTCATAAAGCTTCCTGCCCTGGCCCTGCGGGGAGGGGATAAAATCTGTACACCTAATTCCAGAACTAGGATGTCGTTTCTCAAGAGAAGAGTGTTTCCATGTAACTCACTGACTCAAATTTAAATCCTAAAAAAAGAGACAGAAGGGAGGAACAAAATCTAAATCCTTTCAGACTGTTGTGTTGCTGATTTACGAAGCTGCTGCTGAGGGTTAGGACCGCACGCCCCTCCTGTGAACCGACGATCTGTGTCAGGCTGCTGGGCTCAGCGTACTTCAGCGAGCCATCCGTGCTCTGGTGGAACCCACTTCCTATCCCAGCGGGACTTTGCTGCCTTCTGAAAAGCACACAGATCCTCTGCAGGGCTGAGGATCAGCACTTAAACAATAACGCTGCTAGCAGCTTGAAGGTCCACTGGAAACAGGGGCAGCATCCCGTGCCAGCTGTCCGAAACAGAGTCCGGACTAAGGGTGCGGCGTGACGTGGGGCCGGGGAAGGAAGTGTGCTCCAATTAGCAGGATCTTTTACTAGCCACGGACTTAGGTTTTCGGTGTCACTGAACAGGTGACGTTTTCAGGGGTAAATAGCACATGCCAATTAGAGAGAGTTTTCCCCGAGCAAAGTGTATGAATACAACGTGCAACATTTAGGAACAGAAGGCAGGGGAAGGCAAGACCAGAGGAGCGACTGTGGCGACCGCGTCTGGGTGCCCCGGCATCGCAAAGGACGCGCCTGCCAACAGCGGGTGTGAACCTGCTGAAACTACAGAGGAGCAGCAGAAGGTTTCTCTGGTGGACACTCGTCATTACTACTTGTTCCGAATAAAACCCTGAAAACTGTGTGATGACCTGAAGGCTCAACGAGGGAATGAGGTTATGTGTGTGGTGGATAAAACCAAGTGACCTCCCTCTCCAACAGGTGTGCTCGCCCACCACGCCCTCTCCCCAGCCAGTCCCCACCACGGGTCACCACCTGTGCCCTGCCAGCCACATCTGGAACCGCGGAGCCACCACAGGCCCGCCCCTTCAGTCGGCAGGAGAGAGACCACAGACTGTTAAAAACAGCGAACACACTGATGGCTGGTTCCCTAAGCACGATCCGCGCCGCCGCAGGCTGGTGGGCTACACTGCCCTGGACTGTTGAGAGGCGGGACCCCAGGGGCTGCAGGCGGGCGGGAGGGCGGTCTGCTGGCAGAGTCCCATGAGGCCTGGAGCAGCCCCAGGCCTGCGTGCCAGCTGTGTGACGTGGGTCATGCCACGGACCCTCCCCATCTCAGCTTCCTGGACCACAGAGGACCCGTTCCTCTACCAGATTTTTAAAAGCACCGGAAGTCTACGTACACTGGGGGAGAAGACATGGCGTGTCTATATGAGATGCAGGGGCCTGTGGGGACGCAGTACATGGTGACAGTGGGGAAGGGTTGCACTATCTGAGAGCCGTCTTCCTGAATGATGGGGTGAGGAGCTCGGGCAACTGTCTCTTCAACTACCACTGAACACAGAAAGTTACAAAACAATTGTTTGAGGTTTCTGGAAATTGACCTAAAGGCATACAACAATAGAGGCATGCAACAATTCATTCAAGAAAATCTACTAAATGTGGGGAAGAACAGTGGGAGTCCGGGGCACCGCTCGCCCCCCAAACTCCATCCCACAGAAACTACTTCAGAGAGGCCCGCTCCAGGAGGGTGCAGGCAGGATGGTGGGGAATGGTGGGGGGGGGGCAGTTCTGAGAAGTAGGGTGTAAGTAGGCAGGCTAGGAAATCTGGGTCCCGGACGCCCCAACGCTGGCTTGCTTGTAGGGCAGAGGTTCCACGCAGGGAAGGTCCGGCCCAGAAGGCCAGCGCCCCCTCCTGGAGTAGGGGTGTCACTCCAGGAGGGACAAACGGCCATCCCTGCTGCACAGAGGTCCTTCCCAGAGGAAGAGGCAGGCCAACAGTTGAGCCCAAGGGGACTGGCTTTATTTGTAGCGGGTATGGGGCATCCCCATGCCTCCCTGATTCCAGTGCCAAGTCGAAGACCACGGTGACGTGGTGGGGAGCAATTATAAAGCCCTCCCAGCTCTGCAATCGTTGAGGCAGAAGGCTAACCAACAGAGCAAGAGGAGCTCTAACAGGCCCGGGAGAGCCTTCCTGGAGTCACGGTCAAGTCCGAGGCTCAGGGAGGCTGCCTGCAAGCATCAGACTGCACCCACCAGGAGCAGGCTCAGGGTGGACTTGGAAACATTCTCCACACCGCGCCTAGATCAACCAAAGGGCACAAGCTCACGGGCGCTAGGGGCCTTAGCACAACCTTGAACCAAACACTGGTTCAACAAGAAACTCCGATGCAAGAGCAGCTCCCAGGAAGCCAGGCTTAAAGGTAAAATCACACATCCCTGAAGTCTGGGGGGCCATGTGCACGGCTCAGCTGCCCTCTCGGGAGATGGAGAGGAGAGACCCAAGCTGCTAGTCCTTGGCTGCAGGTGGGCAAAACCGTAAACTCCCGCCATGTGACTGCAGCCTCCAGGCCACACACGACAGACGCACACACTGCACACGCACACACACCATGGATGCACATGTGTGTGCACGCACATGCAGGCACACCCACCACACACGCACACCACGGATGCACATGTGTGTGCACGCACACGCACACACACCCACCACACACGCACGCACACCACGGATGCACATGTGTGCGCACACACACGCACATGCACGCACACCACGGATGTACCTGTGCATACAAGCACACGCATGCACACACACCACAGATGCACACGTACTCGCACACACACTGCACATGCACGCACACCACGGATGCACACGTGCTCGCGCACACTGCACACGCACGCACACCACAGATGTACATGTGTGTGCATGCACACGCACGCACACACACCACACACGCACGCACACACACCACAAATGCACACGTGCTCGCACACAGGCACACACACCACAGATGCACACGCGTGTGCACACACATGCACACACACCACACACGCACATGTGCATTCATGCATGCACACACACCAAACTCGCACGTGCACGCACATACACGTACATGCAGTGGTAAAGGGCAAAGATCTGACAGGCCAAGGGGCTTACCTATAATGTTTGAGCAGAAAGTGGCTTCTGCTGACTCAAGGGTGACCCCTAGGTAGTTAGGCTGGAAGATGCAAACAAGAAAGAATCTGAGCAGGGAATCAGAGGCTGCACAGTGTGGGGAGATCAACTGCAGGGTCAGTCCAGTCAAGTCACTCAGCAAAGAGATGAACCACCAAGCAAACCGCATCAGTCCCATGGGGAGGAGGGATCAATACCCAGAGTTGCTGTAACATTCTACCTAAATGTCTAGCTTCCCACAGGAAACTAAGAGACACAGAGAGAAACAGGAAAGTGTGAGTGATAGAAGGGGAAAAAGTGGAAACAGAAGCTTTTGAAGGGCCCGGATGATGGACTTAGCAGACAAGGTCTTCAGAGCAGCCGTCATAAATCTGTTCAAGCCGTGCTGCGGTGAGGCTGCAGGAGGATCGGGAGGCAGCAGGGCACAGGGGTTGGACAAGAGGTCAGAGGGGGGGTCAGTAGTAAAGCACGTGACGCAGAACCTTACACGTAGTGAATGCCTAATACATGCTCTTACTGTCTTATTCTAGAATCTCTGAGCCCTTTCACAAGTGTTGACTCTTAAATCACTGGTGGTTCCACTCAGGCTCCAGGTCACCCCTGTGGCTCTGTATACAGCCACGTGGTCCCACTCAGGCTCCATGTATACAGCCACCACGCGGTGAGCCCCCTGGCACAGAGTAAGAGCTCTGGGAAGTTCATCAGCCAGCCCAGAGGCAGCTGCAGTCCACTTGGGGGAACGGACAGACTGCACAGTGCCTGCTCTCAAGAGGTTCTTATCTAATTTCAAACAGATCCAAGCTCAGCAGAAAGCCACAGGTTAGCCTGGACCAAGGGCGGACAGTCTCCTAAGTGCTGAGAGAGCTTTGCACCAGTTCCTCCACGACAGAGTTCCTTGAGACCAAGGCACTGGGGCTTACCTGGTTTCGTGTCCTCAGAGCCTCACGTGGAAAGGGCTTAACAAATGCTAAGCGTGTAAGAATGTTTACAGCCACACTGTTCCTAGTAGAGAAAAAGTGCCAACGAGAGAGGGAAAGCAGGGAAGTGGATAAAGTAGGGGTAGCTACAGCTCAGACTTTTTAAATCATGCTCTTGAAAACGTGTGGCTGTGGGAAAAATGTTAATAACAAATTAAATGGTAAAGGTCACAAAACCATTTTAAATATGATCTTAATTTTTTTTAAACACTGCGTGGGAAGAGATGCATTGAGAAAAGATCGAAAGGAAATACACTGAACATTAAGGTGATCTTGTTAGATCACGGGTGCTTAGATCACGGGTGGTTAGATCACGGGTAAATTGACTTTCTACATTTTCTCTAGTGCTCACGATTTTCACAACCACGACCTAAGAAGTCACTTTCTAAAGGTGAAGGAGCAGTGAGTGAGTCCCGGGTAGGTGGGCCGGCCTTCCAGGTGAGGCAGGACTTGGTGCCTTGAGGGACGCTCTGCCCTGGTTGAGCTCTGTGTAGCCCTGCCCAGCACAGCCTTCTCCGTGAGAAGGAAGCAAAGTGAGCAAAATGCCCTCTGTCTGGAACTCTCCAAAAGCTTCTCACAGTCCGGGAAATAAAGTCTAAACTCCCGGTACGGCCTGAGAGGCTGTCCACTGTCAGGCCCGCTCCCACCTTCCCCCACGAGGCCCCAGCAAGCTTTCTTTCAGGCCCTGGAACACATCCCACCTTCCCACCCCAGGACCTTAGTGCTTGCTGGCCCCTCTGCACTCAGACCTCCTTCTGGTCAGGGACATCCAGGGCGTCCTGGGCACCTGCCTAGGGCACGCAGCCTAAAGCAGCCCTCTGCAACCCATCGCGGCCACATGGGCCTGTTTCACGTTCTGCACAGGCCATGTTACTGCGGTTTACTGCCTCGTTCTCCCCCCCACCGGAATGCCGCTCATTAATCCACGTTGACACCCCCAGCGAAGAGCAGGGGCGCCAAAAACACTCGGAAAAGGCACGAGCTGACAGCACGCTTGCCCTCACCCAAGGGAGGAAGCTTGGAGGCACCTCCTCCGGGAAGCCTTCTCCAACCGGCGCTGGGCAGGGCGCTGTTCCCAGGGGCCGGGGGCCGGGGGCTTCCCCCACCCCCACCCCCCGCACATCCGGATGGCTCGGGCCGGCCGCCCCGGCCGCTGCCCCCCGCCCCAGAGGCACGGGTGGGCGGGCACTTACACAGTAGGCTCCGTTGCCCCGCGGACCGCGGTCGCAGGCTCGGCACAGGCCGGGGCCTCGCAGGCGCCGCGCGGCGAGGGCGCAGCGTCCGGGAGGGCTTCCTGGAAGCGGCGGCCTGTGCAAGGCCGGGCGGGGTCCGGGGGCGGCTGGAGGCTGGGTGGGGGGCGGCGAGGCCCGGCCGGCTGCACGAGGGCGGGGGCCCGATGGCCGCTCTTATGCGGTAACAATAATGGTAGCTGTCACCCGGCGGCCGGCGGCCCTGCTCCCCTTCCTCCGGCCCGCGCCCGGCCCCGAGAGTCGCAGAGTTGAAGGGAACGAGGAGGCCCCCCGCGCTTACCGTCTCCGAGGCCGGCTCCGCGGTGCCCAGCGACATGGCGGCAGCGCTGACCGGCCGCCCCTCGGCGCTGCGGGCGCGGCTGTCGGGCTGTGCGGCTCCGCCGGCCGCCCGGCCGCCCGCAGCCTCCGGGCCTGCCAGCCCGCGCGCCAGCCGCGAACCCGCTGCCATGGTAACCGCGCCGCCTGCGGAGCCCCGGATGTGGCCGGCGCCGGCGAGTCCGGCCGACCGTGCGCGTGCGCTGAGAAACCCGCGGGCCGACCCGCAGCGCGCCCGGAGGTGGCGGAGAGCCGGGCCCTGCTGGAAGTTGCGGGTCGCGCTTAACGGTTCTGGAGTGCGCCCCCGCCTTCTCTCGTGGAGGCTCCTCGATAAGCTGGTGCGCTAGTCACCAGAGCAGGATGCTAGTATTTGTTAGGTTAACGCTGGAAGGGACAAGGGGCTTGTGCAGTGTCCCAGGCTGCTCGTTCTGGACACCTGGCATTCAGAAAGTTATCCTCCCGGATCTCTATCTTAGGCTCTTGGGTTCTGATGTAGCCCCAGGACAATAAAAAATAATGAGTTTGCACTGCACTCAGTGTGTATCATGAAGATCTTTAGGAGCACTGGGCTCCAAAGCTTATTTAAATTATTACTGGCAAGTAGGATGTGCTCTTGTTCCTTCATACCGGTCTCCAAGGGCACCTACTCTGTCTTCTCACCCTGGTTTTTTTTTTTTCCAGCCACGTGACATTATCCACAAAAGCATCCCATGTCTAGAATGTAAGCTCTCTGGGGCAGGAGCTTTGTTTAGTTCACAGCCATACCTCCATCCCTTGGAAGGGTCTGGCTCAGGCAGGTGCTCAATTAATATATATTTGGCGTCCAAGGAGTCATGTAACTTCTCTGTGCCACTGTTTCCTCAAATACAAAGTGGAGAAAAGTGTTGTGAGGCTCAAATGAGTCAATATCTGTAAAGTGCTTAATTGCCTGTTCCAGAATGAGTGCAATGTGACAGACTTCGTTTGATGGGGTGAATGAATGAATCCCCACACCACTGTAGTGAGGTGTGGCAGAAATGCCTGACAGGTTATTACTGCTCTTAGTTCTGGCACCAACACCTACTACAGGTTCATGGCCCTCTTGTCTTCTGCATCTTCACCTGCACAACAAAGAGGGTGAGCCACAAGGTGGTTCAGAGGCTGTTGCAGGAGAAACGGAGCTGATTATCTTAAGGACTCCCATTTATTTCCTCGAGGTATTGCCCACAAGGTGGACAAGAGCTTTTGCTAGCTAACTACCTATGCACTTGTATCTCTTACTCCACTCCTGGGGCTCTGCAATGCTCCTGCTCTTCTGTTTGTGTTGCTTCACTTACTTTCTCTCATTTAGTTATAGAGACAGTACATGTTCATGACTTTTTATCTGCTCTTCTGAATTCTTTTTTTTTTAAGATTTTATTTACTTATTTGAGAGAGAGAGAGAGAGAGAGAGAAATAGCATGAGAGGGGATAGGGTCAGAGGGAGAAGCAGGCTCCCTGCCGAGCCGGGAGCCCGATGTGGGACTCGATCCCAGGACTCCGGGATCATGACCTGAGCCGAAGGCAGTCGCTTAACCAACTGAGCCACCCAGGCGCCCTGCTCTTCTGAATTCTAAAAACTTCTGAAAGCCTTTCAAAATTTTTTTGTTGGCCAAACCTGTTCTGATCTCAACTCATTTGCCAACAAAAGTCTGAGCTGAGGCTATGTGCAATGCTTCTGTATTCCACTTGGAGTGTATATTAATGAGTCTCACCAGGGAACTTTTAATGCATTGGATTATGGTGTGCGGCATCAGATCCTGCTGGGATTGTAATCTCACATACAGCGTATATGTACCATGTAACTTCTCTAAAGTGTGAACAATTACATTTTCTGAACCAGGTATCTTCAAAAGTTTCAGTTATGAAACGGTGGACCTGTATAGTATTCAACTGTGGAGCCAGACTGCCTGGGTTCAGATCCAGGCCATGCCAGCCCACTAGCTCCACGACCTTAGGAGTTGGCCTCTCTACGCTTAAGTTTATTCATCTGAGGGGATGGTAATAATACCCACCCTCCTCGAAGTGGTGGCAAATCACCAGGGCTTATATTAAGTGAAGCACTCAGCACAGTGCTACTAGAAGATGTTTTTCCCCCACAACTGCTCAACCACACAAATACTAGTATCCCCATTTTTACAATGAGGGATCACAATTCAGGGAAGAGAACTGTGCAGTTTAAACCTTTTCACCCAAATAGTTTTAAGGGGCGGGGTGTCCTGAGTGGTCACCCATCAAGGTCAATGTTTTTTAAAGTTCTTTTTTTAAAGATTTTATTTATTCATTTGACAGAGAGAGAGAACACACAAGTAGGCAGAGCACAGGCAGAGGGACAGGGAGAAGCAGGCTCCCCACTGAGCAGAGAGCCCGATGCAGGACCCCATCCCAGGACGCTGGGATCATGACCTGAGCCAAAGGCAGAGGCTTAATCGACTGCGCCACCCAGGTGCCCCTTAAAGTTCTTTTTTAGCTTAGTACCCCTAAGGATTCTGCTTTCTATATCCTAATATGTAGCTGGTGGTTCCCCAAAAATCTTGCTGAAACACTGACGCTATGGGAAGATGAGGCTTGTTTTGTTGCTGTTGTTGATGTTGTTGGAGCCCAACACAGGACTTGAACTCACAACCCTGAGATCAAGAGTCAGATCAAGAGTCAGGGGCTTAACCGACTGAGCTACCCAGGCGCCCCAAGATGAGGCTTGTTTTTGTCCACTGGCTTTGAGAACTCTGGCACACAGCTGACGGGCCCTGAGGACCCAGTTTTGAGGCCAAAGGACCAGTGACTCAACCTTAAAGATGAGAACGCCCCTTCCCCGTTGGGCATCCCTCCCACCTGCCCACCCACACACTTTGTCCCCTAAGCTCTCGAAGCCACGCCTTTTCCGGCCTTGGCCCCACCCCTTCCTCCGGAGAAGCCCCGCCTTCTGGGCGCAATGCCCGCTGGGTCCTCGGGCACGTACCACCGGCGTCCCTGTGAGGGTGACGGGTCGGTGCCACCGGTTTGGCGCCGGCCTGTCTCAGCGCCCCTCAGCTTGAGCTCGGTCCCCAAGTGTGGGGCCCCGGGGCTCCCAGAGAGGCCTTCCGGGCACTTTGAGGGTTTCCCGCGGCCGCCGTCCCTGTGCGCGTCCCCGCCGGACTCGGCCAGTGGCGCGGTCCGGGGCGGGGCCTGCGGCGGCCGAGGGACGCGCCGCAGGTGAGCCGCGCGCACGGGGAGCGGGCCGGGCCGGGGCAGCGGGCCGGGAGGAGTCCGGACCGAGGACCAGGGATCCGGGGGCAACCTGGGGCCGGTTGGACGGCAGCCGCCGCCTCGTGCCTCCTCTGGGTTCTTCGGCCGGCCGGGGCCGCGGCGGCTCCCTCAGCGAGGGCTCCCTCCCCAGGGAGCTGGCCTCACCGGGGACGGACAGACAGACCCACTCCCGACTGCGACAGAGTCCCTGCCCACCCCAGCCTCCCGAGAGCGCGCGCCCTGACTGCATGACCGAGGGGCTCCCGGTCCCCTCGGCAGGACTCGCAGGTGCACGTCCCGGCCCGGGAGGGACTGAGAGTGGATGGAGCGCCTCCCCCTCCCCGCGCTACTAGCTGCGAGGTTGTAGGATGCAGACGCACTGACCCCGGGAGAGACGCTCTGCCCCCATGCGCGTGCCTGTCGCCAGAACGCGCACACATACCCCTAACGGGCCCACGCGCTGTCCGGGTGAGCATCAAGCTGCTCCCCTCCCACCAGAGTTCAAGGTTGGCAGGCTCTGAGCTCCTAAGGCCCCTTTCCAGCCCGGGAGAGCCGAACTCAGGGCCTTGCTTGCCCCTGACCACCTCCCAGTACCACCCAGGCTGAGGTTTTGCATCCACCCTGGCATGCGGTCTTTCAGCGCCTGGCCCAAGCAGACACGGGGGCTGCCTGTGGCTAGGGTGGGTGGCACCTGGCCCTCACGTTTTCTTTGCAGGAATCTCCAGCCTCACCATGGACCCAGAGTGCTCCCAACTCCTCCCGGCTCTCTGTGCTGTTCTGGCAGACCCCAGGCAGCCCATGGCAGATGACACCTGTTTGGAGAAGTTGCTGGACTGGTTTAAAACAATAACTGAAGCTGGTAAGGGGGAGGGTGCTGCTGCTGACTGTCTTCCGGAGGCCAGAGGGTGCGTGGGACTCCCCTGTGCAGGGGGAAGGGGTGACCCCCTGGTTCCTTTCCTTCACATCCTAGAAAGTCCCCCTGGCTAGTTGGGAACACATCAAGCTCAAGCCTGAGGGAATGAGCAGGGGAGAGCTTGGTCTTGACGTTCTTATCTGCTTCCAGCCCTGATTCAGGCCTCCTTTTGTTCAGTTCACACTGGATGGCTGTAGAGGAACTTATTTTGTTGTTACTGTTGCATTTATTCATTTGTTTCAAGAAATCACTTTTTGTTATTACGAAACTAATACGTATTCTTTAGATAAATCTTGAACAACACAAAGGAGTAAAGAGGAGAATTAAACCACCATCAACTTTTTAATTTCTTCTCAGCCCTTTTTCCTAACACATAAAGCTGCGTTTTTCTTTCTTTTTTAAAATTTTATTTATTGGGGGGGAACACTCGTGCAAGTGGGGGGAGGGGCAGAGAGAATCTGAGCAGACTCCCCACTGAGCGTGGAGCCCCACTAGGGGCTTGATCCCACAACCCTCAGATCATGACCTGAGCTGAAATCAAGAGTCAGACGATTAACTGACTGAGCCACTCAGGCGCCCCAGAGCTGCGTTTGTCTTATAAAGATGAAGTCACACCATAAATATATCATGGTGTCTTGCTTTTTCTCTGTTACTATTATGGTGGGAGTTTTCTCTGTAGAATATGTTGATTTTATCGATTCTGTGCTGTGTGAATGGACTGTAATTTATGTAATCACACCTGTATTATTAGACGTCTGTGTTTCTGACGTTCCTTAGTATAAATAACGTTGGCTTCCTATGTAAGTCTTTTCACGTAGACAATCGATTTCTTGGCTGGTAGTGACCTTAGGATAGAGCCCATGTCATTAATTTCTGCTGTTAGTTCATTTGGTTTATCCTGCTCTTTTCCTCTCCTTTGAGTTGAACATCTTAGTCTCTCTTTAATACACACAAGTAGGCTGCACACTTCTCTGGAAGCTGTGTCCTGCACGTTTTACTTTGAGGTACTTTTGTCATTTGTTTTCAGATATTTCATACTCTTCATTGTGATTTTTTTCTCCTTCACGCACAAGCGATTTAGAGGGGTATCTTTTAGATTCACAATGTGGGGTTTTCGTGTCTTACTATCATTGATTTTAACTTGTTTTATCGGATTTAGAGAATATGTATATTTTGATTTCCTTGTACCCGTCAAGGTTTTTACTGTGGCAGAATGTGCAATTTTTTACAGATGTTCTGTAGGTGTTAATACCTGCTGCGTTTCTGGTATTTGTAGAGTTCTCAGTTGTGGCCTGGTTTGTAGTCAAATTTTTAAAAATTACTTTTAGACAGGTTTTTTTGAGACATAACATACATACCAGGGAATTGACCCGAAGTGTACAATTGGTTGGTTTTCAGTGAGTTCACACACAGGGCAGTACAAGCATGCCACAGTGTGATTTTGCAGCGTGGTCCTCCCTATAAAGGAAGCGGGGTGCCGCCCGCAGTTCACCTGTCCCCCGGCCAGCCTGTATTCCGTCGGCCGCAGCGCTCTGCACAGTGCAGGCCTGCGGTGTCCTTACTCATCGGTTTGCTGGATTGTTTTTGAGATGGGAAGACCCTACCCTGGGATTGTGGATTCAGCAATTTTTCTTTGAAGTTCCGTTTTGTGTTTTCATTTACAAATCTTGAAGCTAGTTAGGTCCATGTAGGCGTAGACCGTTCCACCTTTGCACAGCGACTTTCTTCCGAAAGCACCAATGATGCTTTTTGCTTTCAAGTCCGGTTTGTTGGCTGTTCCTCTTGCTGCAGCCGCTCTTCAAAGGCGGGAAGCTGCGCGCTGCACCCTCACCGCTGTGCTCCCAGTCCTTCTGTGCTGTCCTGCTTCCTCAGTTCTGGCTTGTTCTCAATTTAGTATGAGCAGCTCTCGAACAGACTATCTGTCGAGCTTACTGTTCTATTCGAACCTATGTTCTTTAGTATTTTTTTTCAGAACTTCCCATGCCTTGTGTTTGTTCCTTTTTCCTCCTTTTCTGCCCTCCATTGGATTGATAAAGCTTTTGTTTCTAAAATTTTTTCCTTTTCTGGTTTTGAAGTTATGCATTCCACTTATGTTCTTTAGTGGTTACCTCCACACAAACTGGATTTTAAAAGTCAAAGTTAAAAAAAAAAGTCAAAAGTTAACTAGGATCTCTATCCGTTCCACCAGCAGGAGGATCTCATGGCACTTTAACTCCAGCCCAGCACAGTTTTCATGTTATTATTGTCTAGAATTTTGACTGTATCTGTTTTTGTTTTTTTTTTTTAAGATTTTTATTTATTCATTTGAGACAGAGAGATACAAAGAGAGAGCACAAGCAGGGAGAAGGAGAAGCAGACTCCCCACTGAGCCAGGAGCCCGACATGGGCTCGATCCCAGGACCTGGAGATCATGACCTGGGCCGAAGGCAGACGCTTAACCGTCTGAGCCACCGAGGCGCCCCTCTTGTTTTAAAACCCATCAAAACTTGTTTAATTTTTAAAGTTGGTGCTTTTTTAGATTCACCGACGTGTTTCTTGGTTTCTCAGATTCATGCTTCTCTCTTCTTCATGCTGTTCTTTTTCCTTCTCACTGAACCACATCTATTGGTGGTTGTGTCCACAAGGGCCTCTCAGTGGGAAACTCTCCCAGCCTGTGCCCCGCATTTCCCTTTGCCCACCTGGGTGCCTTTGAACTCTGGCGTTGAGGAGTATAGACATCTCCAGTACCACGTCTGGAAAAGGATGGCTGTTGCATTCTACTTCCTTGCGTGTAGTATTCTCAGTGTAAGAAAAAGCATCCACTTGAGAGGTTAAGTGGTCTCCTGCTTTAATTTGCATTTCTTTTGTTGTAGTCAGCAGCAACAGAAGGCCTTTTCCCATTTGCTGGACCCTTGTGTTTCCTGTCCTGACCTTTACCTGATGTGGAGGTGATGCCGGTTTGTGCCCTCCCATTGAGTTCAGGTCGTGACTCCTTTGTTGTTGTTGCAAATATTTTCTTCCAGTGAGATTGCTAAATTTAACAGTGGGAGAGAAAGAGGTCTGGGAATTGCCAGAAGAATGGTCCTTTAGGGGGAGGCCTGGCTGGCTCAGTTGGAAGAGTGTGCGACTCTTGATTTCAGGGTTGTGAGTTCGAGCCCCATGTTGAGTTAGAGATGACTTAAATAAATAAAACTTGAAGGGGTGGAGCACCTGGGTGGTATAGTTGGTTAAGCGTCCGACTCTTCATTTTGGTTCAGGTCATGATCTCAGGGTCGTGGGATCAAGCAGTTAGGCTCCATGCTCAGAGGGGAGTGTGCTTGGCCTTCTCTCTCTCCCTCTGCTTCCCCCCCCAGCCATGCATGCATGTGTCTCTCTCTCAAATAAATAAATAAATCTTTAAAAACAAAAAAGAATGGTCTTTTAGGGCAAGCTGCATCACTGTGCCCCAGTAACCCCCCTCCCTGTCTGGGCCTGCCCCCAGGGTCCAGTCTCCTGTTGTTGCAGGAGAACCCCTGCCTGGTGGAGCTGCTGTGCCACATGCTGAAACCCCAGGACCTGAGTTCCAGAGTCCTCTCCTTCTCACTTCGCCTTACGGGGGTGCTGGCAGCCCAGGAAGATTGCTTCCAGTATCTTCAGGTGAGCCTGGGTCCTCCCACCTGAGTGCCCTGCCGAGAAGTACATGGCTCACTTCTCTGCAGGTGCACAAGACAGTGGCGGCCTCCGTGGCCCCTCGGTCTCTGAAATGCGCTGCCCCGTGTCGTGACTTGTACCACCAGCTTTTTATTCCTGAGCGTGATCCTTCTGTGAAAAACTGGCCAGGAGTGATGTTGGAGTAAAAGGGTCAGATTTTTGGAATCAGAGCTGGGGTTGACTCAGCCCTCCGAGCCTTGGTTTCTCCCTGTGACAGGAGAGTTGTGTGTGTCACATGGAACCGTCACAAGGGTTAAGCAAGACCGTTGGTTTCACAGTCGGTCCTGTTGGATGAATGAACGAGTGACTCAAGAGAATTTCTCCGTAGTACTAAGGCATGGAGCTTGGAGAGCCCCCCCAGAGCCGTGCGTCTTACAGCTTTGCACACCCATGCACGGGCACAGCTGGGTTGGTTAGGCGATGCCCGATGGGAGCATGTCTGGCCCTGCGATGGCATCTCTTGGCACCTCTCGGAGCCTCACCAGCTCTCGGGAAGGCACATCAACTGTCTCGGACCCAGTGTGCGCAGGGCCCTGGGAAGGCCATGCTGTGATGCAGTCACTTGAAGAGAGGACAGTAGTGGGGAGGGATGTGTCCTCTCAGTAGCTTTGGAATGCTGTTCGTGGACACTCCTCAGTCCGGCAGTGCACATGCCCCAGAGGCGCAGCCCAGCACAGCTTGCTGTGGACCGACTTTCCAGGATGTTCTCTGGCAGCTCGCTACACCAAAGTGTGTTTTGGGGCCTAAGTTTGTGCTTGCTGTTCTCACGTGATACACATACTCATGCCCGGGTACCCGTGGTACCTTGTGGTTTGTAAAGCTCTTCAGGGTTTGCAGAATCACTTTGATTTTATCCTGGTGGCCGTGGCCAGTTAGCAGACCAGCGGTCTTCATTTCGCAGATGAGGAAACAGGGGAGGCCTAACGTAGGAGGCCCGCAGAAGTGGCAGCGCTCACACTAGACCTGCAAGAGTCTGCCGCTGGCTGCCTGCGGGGCCCAGGGGCCCGGGCCAGGGATGGGCTCTCAGCTGCAAAGAGGGGCTGCTGTCCCTTCCCCTGCTGTCCCCTCCCCGGGGCCCGCAGCGCTGGGTGGCCTTCTGTTCCCTTCCCAGCTACCCCTGCACAGACTCCTGGGAGGTCTCCCAGCCCCATGGGCCCTTCAGGCACAGCTGTCCTGCAGCCTCAGTGTCTAGGCAGGGGATGTGCAGGTGGACTGAGCAAGGCAGGGGCTGAGCCTCTGTCCCCGCCCTGTTGGCGAGGGGCTTTCACTTTGGGAGGGTCCCCCTTCGGTGACAGCGGCTCCCACAGGGGGCCTTCCCTGTGAGCCTCCGGCAGGGGCACCCTTCAGGGGCCCGTAGCCGCTGCAGACTTAGACTCCTATCCTGAGCAGTCAGAGTCTGTCTCCGAGGTCTCGCTGTCCCTGGTCCTGGAGTCTGAGACAATCAGAGGGGCCCCTTGCCCCTTGAGGGTCGGGCCGTAGCCGAACAGGATGCCCTGTGGCCTGGCAGGGGCACGACATAGGCTCTGACCGCCCTTGCTGCGGTGCAGATGGGCCCGGAGCGATGGCTGCACCAGCTGCAGCAACCTCGGTAAGAGGCAGCGTCGGGTTTCCCACACGCCGTGTTGAAACCCAGTCGTGAACGAGAATCTTACACCCCGGCAGGAAGCGTAGGACAAGGCACGATCGGACCGTGGGTGTCCCTAAGCCAGTGGAGCTTGAGTGGGGAGTTAGCCACTGCCGGCTGGGGTGGGGGGCCCGCAGCCGGGTTGTAAAGGGTTCGAACAGGTGCGAGGAGTAGGGTGGCCGGACACAGGTGTGCTGGGGTGTCCAGAGTGGGGGATACCCGGAGGAGGGTGGGTGCCCTGGTGGACCCCACAGGCCCAGCTCAGGAGTTCAGTAGGCTGTGGAGACCATCGGGGTCCTGGAGCACAATGTCCTGGTCAGAGGTGGACTTTTGGGGGTGAAACTCCTGGTACTGTTTTGGGGGAGGATTTCTGAAGTAAACTAACGGGATTGATGAACTTTTATTTAAACCCAGTTCTTCTCCCAAAGGTGCCCCCTGGCAGGCAGACGTGGCCGTGCCGGGGGCCTCTGGGGCCGGCACTGGTTGTCACCTGGCACTTCCCAGAAGCGCAGCTGCCTGTGGGCTCCTCGTGTTGGCAGCGAGTGAGAAAGTCCCAGAGAAGTGCCTTAACGCTTGAACAACAGAAAAACCGTCTCTGATCCGCCCGTCTCCTGGGAATGGGCCCAGCTCACACTTCCTTCTCTGCTTCCCAGCAGGGGGAGTTGCTGCCCAAGCTCTTTGGGGAGGCAGGACCCCTAGGAGGAGCCGCCTGGACCTCCCCCGCCGTGCGCAGCGGCTGGATCCAGGGTCTCCGCTCCCTGGCGCAGCACCCCAGTGCCCTGCACTTCCTGGCCCACTGCGGTGAGTGCCCCTGCCTGCTGCGCCCTCGGCCTGTGGCCTTGCCGCATCTGTGGGGACCCCGGGGACATCATGGCACCTTGCTAGCCATGTCTGCGCGTCTGAAAGTGGGTGTAACGTCACGGGGCTGCTGTGAGGAGCACATGGGGGAGCAGGGTGGGGCGGGGCTCGAGGTCACTGCAGTGTCCTTGGCTCACAGGGCAGATCCAGCAGTGGGGGTGACTTTGAAATTAATTAGGATCAGAAGTCTCCTTGCAAGGGTCTAACGCTGCCACCCTTGGAGCTTTCCCGTGCGGATTGCCCAATCTCTGAACAGAGGGGAGGCGGGGGCCCTAGCGGCGCCCGCTCCAAAGTCTGGCCGTGAGAGCCGCTCAGTGGTTTTAGCATCTCTGCCCCCTCCCTCGGATTCTGTCCCAGCTGAAGCCCGTTTTCTTCTCTCCCTGCCCTGTCCCCTACCCCAGGTGCTGTTGACACCATCTTCTCCCTGCAGGAAGATTCCAGCCTGTTTGTGGCCTCGGCAGCCGGGCAGCTCCTGGTGCACATCCTGGGCTTGTCTATGCAAGGCCCAGCCGGGGGGCCCCCCAGCCTGCAGGCTGGTGATTGGCCGGCGTGTGCCCAGAAGATCGTGGGTCACATCGAAGAGTCCCTGCGTGCCACGGCTACCCCACAGATCACACAGGCTCTAAATGTCCTGACCACCACATTCGGGCACTACCACGACCCTTGGACACAAGTTCTGTGGGTGCAGCTGAGTCCGCTCGTGGCTGGTCTGCTGGAGAAAGACCCCGTCCCAGCTGCACACTCGCTCGTGGATCTTCTCCTCAGCGTGGCCCGGTTAGTTCCTCTGGGGTGCAGCCGGGAGTGGGCAGGAGTTGGGGGTGCTGTTTCCCTTGGGAAGTCTTAAGGTAGCTGTTAGATCTGGGGCCACATCTCGTGGGCTCCCCCAGGGCACCGCCAGGGGCAGGGGAATGCCAGAGGGGGTCTGAAAGCCCGCACACCTAGGAAGGACTCCGTCTCAGTGGGACATACCCAGTCCAGGGCTGTGGCATTCGGGCACTACACGGGCTTTGGTGGGCAGGACAGAGAACTGACTTTCTTTCTGGGCTTCTCTGCAGCTCTCCTGGGCTGAGTTCTTCCAGCTGCGGCCTATGGGAGACTCTGGCTCAGACTCTGAGCCATCTGAGCCCCACCCAAGCAGGGCCGTTGGCGTTAGGGATCCTGAAACTGCAGGACTGGTAAGGATTGGGGCTTATGTCGTGTGAGGACAGGCAGAGAGGTCTCGGGCATGGCCCTCGTGGTCAGGGAGCTTTCGGGGAGCTCCTGAAACCAGAGAAGAGTCAGGGGCGGCCATCAGGGTTGTGGCTGGGCCATACTCCGGTTATTGCCAAGGCCTTGCTGGAGGCTGTGGCTTCCACGTGCTGTAGAGACAGAATAACGTTTTCAAACAAAAGCTTTGTAGGCTCCCCAAAGAGAAAACAGACTCGGGGCTGCTTCGCTCAGAGCAGGGCTAGATTTGTACCCAGGATCCGCTCGCTCAGCTGCCCTCTTCCCTCCTCCCCAGTGGCCTTAGCATGCACATCCCTGGGGTGGATTCTAGGAGCCCTGGGATGATAGAGGGGGACCTAGTAGGCAGGAGTGGCCAGATAGCTTCCCGCAGGGAGAGGGAAGGATGCATGGGTCCAAAAAGATGGGAAGAACGAGGGCGTCTCTCCAGGGTTCTGGGCAGATGAGACATGGTCATGTTGGCCCAGGTTGGGGGTGAAAGTCGCCACAGGACCCACTCCCCAGAGCGGGGCTGGGGGTACAGTGCAAGCCTAGCTCTGGGCTCCAGGCTCTCCAGATGTTCAGGGAGAGGTAGTGGCCTGACGGGGGAGGGCCGGGCAGCCGGCCTGAGGGAGAATGCTGTGCTAGCTTAGCCTCCCACCTGACCCTGAGCCCAAGAACACAGGAGATGAAGCCCCAGGAACACTCCCAGGAGGTGGGCCTCCCATCCCCCTGGCCCTCAGCAGGCACTGTCCACTGGAGCAGGTGTGGCCCATCCTTTGAGGGGCTGTTCCTGGGGCCTGGGGAGGTGCTTTCTAGCAGCTTCCGTGGAGTCCCCTGCTGGCGGCCTGCGTGATGGTGGCCTGAGTGCTGGTCACAGTGCTTGCAAGGAAGTTGTTTCTCAAGAGGGTGTCTGGATCACCAGCGCTGGCCTCTTTGCCCCAGACTTGCTGGGGATGTTAGGGGGTCAGCCGGCTCAGCCCAGGGTCGGGAAGCGGCACTCACTGTGTCCTCTGTGCTTAGTCCACAGGCACTGAGGGCCCAGGCCTTTGCTGTCCTCCTCCAGCCTCTGGCCTGTGTCCTTAAAGCCATGGCTCAGGACCCCGGATCCTCTGGTATGCTGCTTCCTAAGGGTGGGCAGGTGCAGGAGGGCAGGCCACTGGGGTCCGGGGCGTGTCCTTGGTGTTGGGGCAGGTCAGTGGGCAGCAGGGTACCCAGCTCGCCGCCCCCGCTGAGAGTGCAGGGGCCTGGGTGGGGGCTGTTGTCACAGGCCTGACTGCTCCTCATCTTGCGTCCCTACCGTGGGATGAATGGGGCAGCATCACCCCCGGTGGGCGTCATCCAGGTGGCCCCAGTACCTGGGTGGTTACGTGGGCCTGCACCACATGGTGGTTCCCGACCCAGAACAGGCACACCGGCTGTCCCCCTGGATGCGTCTAGATTCTGTGACCAGGGTGATGGGGGGGTTGGCCTCCCCTGCTGTGACTCATCTTGCTTCAGCCTCGCGGTGTGCCGAGGATTAGTGAAGGGGACCCACGTGTACCTAGTAGCCCCGTGTTGAGCGTAGGGACCAGTGTCCTGAGCAGCGGGACTGGCCCAGGAACGGGCTGTGGGGAGAGCTGGGCTCCACGGCTCAGGAGCCCCGCAGACAGGTTCAGAGAGCCCAGCTCCGGCCAGCTGTGTCACCGTGGGTGCGTCACCCGCTGGGAGCCTCCGGTCCTGGTGTCCGGCGTGCGGCGTGCGGGAGGCGCCCGCTGACTGGGTGCGGCCTCTGGCTTGGCCTGCAGGTGTGCCGGACGGTACCGTGGGCGACTCCATGACGGCGGGCACGCCCCTCCCCTCCAAGGCGGCCTGCGTGGGGCTCCTGTGCCGGAGCCTGGCCCACCTGGAGCTGCTGCTGCCCCTGGTGAGTGCGGCCCGGGTCTGAGTCCGCAGCGGCAGGGGGACCTGGGGCCTGCGCTGACCGCCCCCTCTTCCCCAGCCCCAGCGCCCCTGCCCCTGGCCTCAGGCGCCCCTGCTGGGGGCCGCAGTGACCCTGCTGCAGCTGTGCGGGGGCTCAGCAAGGCCGGCCTGCGACATGGGGCGCCACCTCTGCACGCTCCTGCTGGGCTGCGTGCGGGTCCAGCGGGCGGCCCTCGATTTCCTGGGGGCGCTGTCGGACGGGACAGGTAAGGCAGAGGGCCCCGCAGGCCCCGCTTGCCTGCTGCGCCGGGGCCGCTGTCCTCTGCGCGTCCTCTCTGGGGCGGGGCTAGGACTCGGCTGGCCGGTGCGTTCCGTCCCCTGCTTTCCTTGGATTGACGCGCTCTTGTGCTGGGGAGGCCCCTGGAGGGGAAGGCTGGGTGCTTCCTCCATGTCTGTCTCAGGCCCCCGAGAGCTGGTGACGCAGGTGTTCGCTGTCCTTCTGGAGTATCTCAGGAGCCCAGACTCCAGCCCCACGGTACAGGCACGGGGTGCAGGGGGAGGGAGGGGACGAGGGGGGAGACGTGTGGGGAAGACCCTGTAGGCCTCTAGAACAGGGCCTTCTGCGGGACCAGAGTTGCTTCTTTTTTTTTAGATTTATTTCGATAGAGAGCAGGGGGAGGGCAGAGGTGGAGGGAGAGAGTTTCAAGCAGACTCTGTGCTGAGCGCAGAGCCCGATGCGGGGGGCTCCATCACGACCCTGAGATCATGGCCTGAGCCGAAACCAAGAGTCAGACGCTTAGCCGACCGAGCCACCCAGGCGCCCCCAGACTCTCTTCCTACAGTGAGGGGCAGGTGGCAGCTTGGGGTTTGACCCAGGGCCTAGTGGTGGTGAGGCCTGAGCGCCAGGGGAGCTGAGCCATGGAGAGCAGGGAATTCTCTAGGAGAGTGGGGACTGGAGCCCCATGGGCCCTGCATTTGGGATCCAAACTCCTCGTCAGCGTTTTCTGCAAACACGCTCCTCGTCATGGCCGCGTGGTGGCTGGGCTCTGGTGGGTGCAGGGTGAATGCCCCCTGCCATCGAGCAGGCGGTTAGAGGTTGGCACAGCAGGCCTGGTGGCTTCCCGCGCCTTTGAGGAAAGGGGGCCTGGAGAGTGTCCAGTGGTGGGGTTCCTGACAGGAGCTGTCCCCTTCTCCTGTCTCGTGACCCGGGATGTCAGCTCTGCCGCTGCCTGGTGCTTCTGCCTCCCAAAAACGAAACCTGGGGCTGCCTGCTCCCTGCCCCCGGGGCCCCATCTGTGTCACAGAGAGCAGGGACAGGAGCACCGGGTGGCGGACAGGGGCAGGCAGGCCAGCTCCCCCTCACTGCTCCTGGCCCTGCAGCCCTGCTTTGCCTGCTCCAGGTTCTGAAGAAGGCCTTCCAGGCCACATTCAGGTGGCTCCTGAGCTCACCCAAGACCCCCGGCTGCTGGGATCTGGATCCCCATGCCCTGCTGTTCCTGAGAGGTAATCCGGGCCCTTCCCAGCTAAACCGAGGGAGTCACAGGGGTGAGCAGTTGGGAGCAGGGCGGGCCTGGCCTGGGCTCCTCTGAGCTGCCCCTCCTGCCCCAGACCTGCTCCCTGTGCTGCAGAAGCGTCTTTGCAGCCCCTGCTGGGAGGTGAGGGACTCCAGCCTCGAGTTTCTGACCCAGATGGCCAGACACTGGGGAGGTGAGTGCTGGGCGGGAGGGGGCCTGGCCTCGGCACACCGGTTGTCTCTTGGTGGCTTTGGGAAGCAGACCACCAAGGCTGCCCTTGGAGAAGCGAGGGAGGAGGCTGCGGGCTCCGGCCTTGGTCACAGCCGGTTGTGGCCGCTTGGACCCCCAGGGCAGGCCGGCTTCAGACACGCGCTCCTCGCTTCGGAGGTGCCCAAGCTCACCGAGCAGCTCCTACGAGATCCTGAGAGTTATGTCCGTGCCAGCGCAGTGACTGCCATGGGGCAGCTCTCCAGCCAGGGGTTGTGTTTCCCCCCCGCCGGCCCTGAGCACCACGGGGGCCAGCAGGTAGGAGCCGGTGGGGCTCCAGGTAGCCCACACCTGGCGGTCGTCTAGATGCCCAGGGCCTAGTGGGTTGGCCACCCAGGGTCAGGCGCTCTGGGGCCAGGGTTCTGTCAGGGATGTTCCCTGAATCCCTGGCTCTTCTTCCAAGCACCCCTGTCATTTGGATGTGGTCACCCCTGTTTGATGCATGAGCAAATAGAGGGCTGAGGGGAAAAGCAGGCTTTGCCCCAGATCTGCGTGGCAGGGGATTCTCTTTGGGGCGGGGGTTCTGTGCCCGTCAGCCCTGCCTGCCCCTCTTGCCTCCCACCGCCTCTCTCTCTGTCCTCCAGAAGAGCCTGCTCGTGGAACTTCTGCACATCCTCTCCACAGACTCGGAGGGATTCCCGCGGAGGGCCGTCATGCAGGTCTTCACCCAGTGGCTGAGGGACAGCCATGCCGACGTGGCAGGGGACACGGAACAGTTTGTGGCTGGGGTGCTCCAGGTAGCCAGCCAGGATCTGGACTGGGAGGTCCGGGCCCAGGGCCTGGAGCTGGCGCTGGTGTTCCTGGAGCAGACGCTGGGCCAGCCCCGTTCCCACTGTCCCCATGCTGTGACCCCGCCCGTGGAGGCCCCCGTCGGCCCGCTGGCCCAGGCCCTGCAGCCGCTCTGCCGAGTGCGGCTCTTTGACTTCGCCTTTCGTGCCTTGTTTGACTGTGACCGACCCGTGGCTCAGAAGTCCTGTGATCTTCTCCTCTTCCTGAGGGCTAAGACGGCTTCCTCCAGCGGCCTGCAGGAGTCCCGGAGCAGCCCCGATGTGGCCTCCGTGGAGGCCGCCCTGCAGAGGTGGCAGGCGGGCGATCAGGCCCAGCCCCTGGGGGACCTGGAGCCCGAGGTCGTGCTGGCCGTGCTGAGGTCTCTGGACCTGGAGGGCCTTCGGGGGGCTCTGGCCGAGAGCAGCGACCATGTGGAGAAGAGCCCTCAGTCGCTCCTGCAGGACATGCTGGCCACGGTGGGCGTCCTGGGGGAGAACGAGGCCGACTGCTACTGAGGCAGCCCACTGGCGACGTGCCCGGGCCCCCCTCCCCTGTGCCACATCCCTGCCTTGGGACCCTGTTGTCCTGAGAGCTCTGGCCGGCCGGGCAACACGAGGGACCTTTTGGGGAGACCGGGACCAGGTGGGACCAACCAGGTTGACAAGTCCGTCTTGATGTAAGATGAAAGAAGTGGCTTATTTTTTACTCAAAATAAATGGCGTTTGGCAGTGCCGCTGAGTTAACCTGTGTTCTCACTGCCGCGATGGTAGGTCCCGGGCCCAGTGGGGCTTTGGAGAAGCATCTGAGGAGGGATTTCTCTGCTGGACAGCCATGTGCTTTGCGGGTATGTGTTGGGGGGGTCTCGACCCCCTGTGCCCCCGGGATGCCCAGACGTCAGAGAGAGAGGAGCTTGGGCTGGAGAGTGGCCCTGGATTGTAGCCCCTGGTGATGGTGACCCTGGGTTGGACCAAGGCCAGGTCTCCGGCCTCTGAAGCCCCAGGATCACCATACACTCGTAGTGACTGAAAGCCTGCTGTCTCAGCCGACCAGGCAGGAGAGCTGCCGGGGGTAACGTCGGAGGGAGTCGGGGCCCGGGTCAGTGCCCAGGCGGCCGCACGGCTGCACCAGGGCCAGCTCTGCCGTCCCCGGGCCGTGGGACTCTGGTCACGTCGCTCCCTCTTGGAACCTGTTTTCTCATCTGTGAAATGGAGGTTGTCCCCTTTGCCTCCCACAAGTAGGTGTCCTGGAGTTCTGAAGCAGCTGGTATGGTCAGAGAAGAAATCTCAAGAGAAATTTAGAAACATTTTTAACTAAATAAAAGTGAAAATACAATTTATGGAAGTTTGTGGGATTATGCAGTGCTCAGAGGGAAGAGTACAGCGTTAAGTGCAGAGATTAGGAGATGAGGAACATCTCAAATCAATAGGCTCTACCTTCGTTAACTAGAAAAAGAACAGATTAAATCTAAGGCAGAAAGAAAAGAATAGTAAAAACTGGAACTGAGATCACTGAAATTGAAAACAGGAAATGAGTGGAGAAAATCATCTAAGCCAAAAGCTGATTCTTTAGTGAGATCAGTAAGTAAGATTGATAAGCTGACTACAGAAAAGAGGATACAAATTATGAACCCCCTGAAATGAAAGTGGGGAGCTCACTACAGGCCCCACAGACACTGAAACCTCCAGGAATAATGATAAAACGGGTCCTGCGAGCAGGTTCAGGCCCACAGACTTGACCTAGATGAGATGGGCCAATCCCTTCAAAGACACAATCTGCCAAAACTCACACAGGAAGAAATAGGATTTCAATAGGCCTGTTTCTGTTAAGGAAATGGAGTCAATAATCCATAACTTCCGAAACGGAGCACGGGGCCCAGATGGGTGTGCTGGTGAGCTCTAGCCGCTCGAGGAGGCAATGAGCGCCCTCTGCCGCCTCTTCCAGAGTCCTCGTTCTGTGAGGCGTCGCCCGGACTCCCAAGTCAAAGATACTCCAGGAAAGCGCTTAGAGACCAGGATGCCGTGAACAGAGATGGTAGGCGACGTCAAAGCACTGGAAGGACGAATCCGGCGAGTAGAAAAAACGACACGGCCACACAGTGGGGTTCATCCCAGGTGTGCAAGGCTGGGTCAGCCATCCCGTCCACGGGCTGACGGAGAAAAAGCAGATGCGGAAAAAGCGTCTGATAAACCCTGTCCTGCCCTGTTCTCCCGCAGAGGTGAAGGCCCCACAGCCTCTGCCTACATCGCAGAGACTTCTGGGAGGAGAGAGGTGTGTGGGGGGAGACCTGCTCTGGGCAACTGCCGTGGGAAGCCGCTGGGGCTGTCCCGGTGCAGGCCCAGGGGATTCGGCCTGCCAGCCGCACCCGCGGTCACGTCCTGGCCCCACCACTCACTGGCTGCTGTGTCCGGGGCAGGTCCCCTGCCTCCACTGAGTTCTGTGTGGGCTGCACCGGGCAGTGGAGAGCTGACGGGGAGACGTGGTGTGTGGCTCACAAAGACGGCAGTTGATAAGTGTTAGCTTCTCGCTTTACTCCTTTGTCTTTAACTGCTGTGCCCCCGAGCTCGTGTGGATTGCCCTGCTCTCCTGCTCTGCCCACCTCCTTCCCCTGGCTTCACACACCACCCTCACGCTCCTGCCCAGACTTCTCTATGAGCCCTGGACCTGCATGCCCACTGCCCATGGGTCAGCCGCCCTGGGACGGGGCAAGGACACTGCACACATCATAACGCTTTCCTGCGTGCACTGCCTCTCTTGTGGGTTCCTGAGGCCACTTCGTCATGGGTCTCCTTCCCCGCCAGCCTTCCTCCAGTCCGTTCTCCCTGGCTGCCAGAGTGAGCTGTCTAAACCCGGTCATTGTCCCTTCCCTGCCTAGAACCTGCCGTGGCTCCCCATTGCCAGCAGGCTACACACAAGATCCTTTGGGCCAGGCGCCCATCAGCCTGTCCAGCAGGATCCCTTGCAGAGCCCTACCTTATTCTCCTGGAGAATCACTCACGGGAGACTATGTGAGTCACGGGCCGTGGCTAGATCTCTGGCCCTCTGTCAGTTTCAGCTTCAGCAGGCGGTCTGCAGCGGGCCCAGGAGCCTGCATGGATAGCCAGCACCGCAGGATAGCCCGGCGATGAACATCCCTGTTTGGGTTGTCCCTAAGATGTCGTCCTGTCCCCATCCTTCTTGGGGTACGCTGACACCAAGTGTAGGCTCTGAGCTGGCAGCCGCTTCTTCCAGCACGTGGGGGTCCACTGAGCATGCTCCACTGTCCCCGACTCCCGCTGCCGTGGCCAAGAGCTCACTGCCCACCTCACTGCAGTTCCTGAACGTAACCTGTCTTTTCTCTGCGGCTGCTCTTACCATTTGTCTCCTTGTCTTTGGGTTTCTGCAATTTTACTATTGTGCAGGTGAGGGGGTTTTTGTTGTTGTTGTCGTTTAATTCTTGGGATTCTTGAATCTGGATATTTTTCCATCAGCTCTGGCAGATTCTCACCCGTCCTTTCAGATGTTGTCCCTGCTCCGTGTTGTCTCACTTCTCCTAGAACGCCATAAATATCTGCGATTGTGCCGTTTGATTTCTCTGTGTTCCGTTCTATCTGTGCTTTTTGAAAATTTGTCATCACTTCGTATAGCTTCTGCCATGTGCTGGTACTTTCAGGCTTGCTCTGTATGTCTTAAACACAGCAAGCTGTTACTGTGTGGCCTGTGTCTACACTAGTCCTGGTGACACCAGCTGCTTATCAGGCACTTGAGAGGTCACGGCTGAAATATCGCGTTCCCTCACTGCTCACAGAGTGTTTCTCTGCAGGGCAGCTTTCCTCCCGGTGGTGAAAGGGGACCCGGGCACGTCTGTTCTGGTGCCTTATCATCAGCCCACGGCTCCTAAGGCCCCTGCGGATTTGGGTCCATGCTAGGCGTGCAAAAACGAGAGGAGAGCACGAAGGATCCAACAGGAGCGGCTTCGTGGGCAGGGCGCGGAAGGCACACGTCACTACGCACGTTCCCTGGCCCGGGCTTCAGTCCCATGGCCGTGCCCAACAGTGCCGCTCTCTGGGGGGTGCGGGGAGGCCGAGCATAGTGCGGGGAGAGTGACTGGGGCCAGCCAGCCAGGGTCTGCCACAATGTGTGACAGTCCCGGGATCCAAGTCTGTCTCGGTGCGTGCCGATGGCACCTCGTTCCCACCTGTTGTTGGCTGCTAGCCGTGTGCCCCCCCCCCCCCCCGGCTTTCCGACACCTGGAGGCCCAGGGTGAAGGGGAGCTCTCCAAGGGGGGAGCTCAGTGGAGACCAAGCCCAGCGCACGCTCAGGCTTGCACCTGGGAGCTGCGCCCCGCTGATGCGGCCCTCGGCCTGGAGGGGGCGCTGGGGCTTCTGAGGAACTGTGGTCCTTCTGCTGTTGGCGTCTCCCTGCACAGGGCCACTCTGGTGCGGCTCCCTGGTGTTCCCAGCAGGATCGGGGGGCAGGTGCAGCTCTGATCGTCCCCACCCGAAGAGCGTAGCCCTTCAGGTTTTCAGTTTAGGGTGAAGTGGGTCTTCGTGGGCAGAACTGGCTCTGACTCCTGCCCTCTGACCCCATGAGTGCCCGAACAGGCATTGGCAGGTATTGACAGATGCTTTCTGGACGGAAGGGTGCCAGCCAATCAGAATGGACGTTGGCTGGTATGTCCAATCAAGGTGCAGCAGCTGACCGCGAGCGCTGTTGCTATGCAGATTTCTCTACCCAGCGAGAGCAGGCTAGATTATCTGGGCCACCCATGTCACCGCAAACAGGGAGAGCGTGGGCCCTAACACCACCTGGAGGAGCACAGAAGTGCCCACGGGAGAGTGGGGAAATTGCATGCTCAGACACAAGCCCTCCGGGGGACTCAGCTCAGGGAAGGAGGGCGGATGCCCCGTGGGGCCGGAGCTCTGAGTCACAGTTCCCGCTGAACAGACTGAAAAATCACAGCATCTCCGACCCACAAACCCGTGGCTACCCAGGAAGTGTAAGGTTTCCACACAGGCGTCCACGGAGAGAAAACATAGAGAATGAAAGTTCTGATCCAGCCGGGCCCTGTGACCACCTGGGAGCTGGGACTAATAAAGCTGCCCTCTGTGTGCTGCCGGCTCCTGGGAGGCAGAGGTAGGCCTCACACACGAGTCTCCATCGCTAGCTTCTAGCACAGGGCTGGCGCATAGTAGGGCTGTGTACTGCCCACACACTCTGGTCTGGTCCTCAGCATCTGGGGGGGCTGGTGAGGGTGCTCAGCATGTGCTGACTGCGTGAGATTGGGTGGCTGGTGGCCAGGGCCCTTGGAAAAGTGTGTATCAGTTAGCTACTGCTGTGTAACAAATCCTTTCTAGCCAGTGACTTAAAACAACAGCATTTGGGTGCGTCTGAAAGATCTGGGGGGCCAGCCAGGCACTGCTGCTTCTCTGGGCTTGCCCTCCTGCATCTGGGCTCAGCTAGGGACTTGGCTGGGGGCTGGCTGTTCTGGGGAGGTCTCAGTGGGGAGGTCTCAGCGGGGATGGCCCTCTGTCCTCGCACCTGCCAGCAGGCCAGCCCGGGCTTGCTCTCATGCTGTGGCTCCAGCCCAGAGAGAACAGGCAGAGGCACACGCCTCCCCGGGGGCCTGAGCTCAGCACTGGTGTGCTGTCACCCCGGTCACCTTTTATCGGCCAGAGCAAGTCACGAGACAGGCTCAGATTCAAGGGCACACGGATGGTTCCGGGAGGGATGGAGAATTGGGGATGCCTTTGGTGTCGATCTTCTGCAGAGGGGGAGCCCCGAACCCTTGCCGCATTGAGCCAGCCTCCAAGAGCGGGGGAGGCTGGGCCTTGCTGCTCCCAGAGCTCCTAACCTGCCTGGGATGGGCCTTTGGTGGGCCAGTGGGGACAATAGTCCAGCCTCGGGACACGACCCCAAGTCCTTTGTGAGCCAGGCCCATGCCCAAGCAGGGCAGCCAGCACGGGAGTTTGTTGAATGACTGAATGACAGCTCCCGCAGTATGTAGCAAGAGGAAATCCTGAACTTCCTTCTCCAGGTGCAAGCCTAGTCCGGGGCTGGGGAGGGGGTGGTCTCTACTCAGGGGAGCACGCCCCCCGTGCCTGCCTGGGAGCCTGAGGGCGGAGACCCTGGGCCTCGTCCCCTCCATGGAGACTGTGTTCCCTGCACTCGTCTGTTCCTGTCAGAGCCAAGATGTGTCACCATGGAAACCGCCTGGCAAGCACGCCGGCAGGCAGAGGCGGCCAACAGCAGCTCGGGCGCCTGTTGCAGTGAGGGTGGCGGGACGGCATGAGCGAGCGAGCACGCCTGGCTGTGTGTGTGCGACCCGGGCGTGCGGGGGGGCCGTGGCCCGGGCGTGCGCTGTGCACGTGTGTGAATGGAGGCAGGTGTGCGGGCACGCGGGCGGGGCGTGTGCAGGGGTGGGGGCCGACATGCTGCGGTGCCATCACCGGTCTGAGCGCTCAGTAGGAGCCAGGCGTCGTGCTGCACGCGGGCGGGAACGCGATAGATGTGGCCGCAGCGCCCCGCCCGTAGCCATTCCGGGCCGAGGACAGCCGCTGAGCAGGTAGGTGCGTGTCAGGAGGGCTTCTGGGAAGAAGTCGCCGTCGGCTCAGCGTGGAGTGGGTGTCGTCCCAGCCAAGCGGGGACGGGCGCTCCGGGGGGAAGGCGCTGCCCGGCAAAGGCCTGGAGGTGGGCTGGGTGGGGAGAGCAGCAAGGAGTGGTGGCCGGAGCGCCTGGGGCCCTGCATGGGTGGCAAACCGGGTGGGGTTGCGGGATGCCTTCTGGGCAGAGGGACCCCGGAGGGTGAAAGAGGGTAGTGTCTGGGACGCACAGAGCCGGGTAAGTGTGGGACATGGCGGGCCGAGTGGCCACCTCAGGGGCTCCAGGGGAAGGCTGGGCTTTGAGAACAGGGGGAGTCCTTGAGAGGCTCGGTGGGGTGCAGGGCTTCATCCAGCTGTGGGTGTGTGGCTTGGAGGGGGACCTAAGCCGTCATAGAGGTGAGGCTGGACAGCCTGGCCAGGGCCGGGGGCCATCCGGAGATGGTCTGGAGGTTGACCAGAGGCTCCCTGGCGACGGTGGCGGTGAGGAGCGTCTACTGGGTTGGGAAGCGCTGGGGGAAGTGGGCACGGGGGGAAGGCTTGGGTGCGCACCTGAAGGTGAAGTGCGTGTGGCCCCCAGGGCTGCCCCAGGAACGCCCAGAACATGCTTGGAGCTCAGGGCTCAGGCCGGACCCCACGGCTGCCCGGGGCCCCAGTTCCGGCCCCTCCAGGCGGGGCGGGGTGTGCGGCACCCGGAAGAACGCAGCCCCGGGTGGGACTTCCTGGCACTCAGGGAGCACGCCCGTGTCCTTGGCACCCACCCCCAGCCACTGTAGCTCTGGGGCCGGGTTGCAGGTGTGGATGCAGCGGGAGCTCACGGCCTCGCCGGGAACGAGGGCCCTGCAGCAGGACCGCCTCTTTCCGCGGCCCTCCCTGCCCTGGCTGGTGGGAGATGCAGGCTGGGTACCTCAGGAAGGGCCCGTGACACCGGCTCTCCGCACCCCTGCAGCCTGGTTGTGTCGGGCTGATTCTGGCCCCGCTTGGGACCCCTCCCCCTCCCTGACTGAGCCCCTCCTCCGGGGCTTGCTTGGAGAAGCTTCTGGACCGTGGGGTCCGAGGACTCAGACCGGCCACAAAGCTGGCCCCCTCCCCCCAGGTAGGGCTCAGTGTGGCCAGACCTCCTCACGGGCCTGCCCAGAGCCGCCCACCCACCTGGGGTCTGCTCCCCCTGGACTTCGGGCCTCCCCAGGCCTCCCCTTCAGGGCGGGGGTGGGGGGCAGGCACACCTGCCAAGTAGGCTGGAGGACATCCCAAATCCTGACCGCGTGGCCTCACGTGGGCCCCCTGGCAAGTCACCAGACCCTAAACTTCCGAGGCACCGTGTCCAGCAGAGATGTGCGGAGCTGAGCGGTGTGTGCCCAGGCTGCCTCGGGGTCAGACGCCTTCCGGAGCATGGAGCATGGAGCATGGCCCATGTTCCTGCCCCATCAGCGCTGATGGCCCCCCAAGCTGCGCGAGGCTGCTGATTCTGGTTGGGGAGACGGGGCTGGTGGGGGAAGTGGCCCATCTGTCTGGAGCACCCCCCCACGCCCCCACTGTCACACTGGGCATGGGGCAGGCTCTGTCCTGGGAGCACCTGCCCTGCTCCGGGCCCCGAGGGTGGAGCTGTTAAGGCTGCTGGGGCCCAGACCAGGGGCTGTGTGGTCCCTGGAGCCCAGGGGGCCACCTCAGAGTCCAGGTGACCCTGACGGGGACCGATGTCGCCAGGGCATGGGGGCTGCCTTCCCCGGAGAGGGCGTGTGTTCCAGCCGCGTGCCCACCGGGTTTCTCTGTGTCTCTGAGAAGAGCGGGGACTCTCTCCGGTCCCCTGACCTCCCCAAACCAGGAGAGGCAAGAGGATGCGCCAGAGGGAGACAGACTCGGGCGGAGGGGACATTGGTCAGAGCAGTCCCCCCGGGCCCCCACTCCCCCTGCAGGCTTGGCCGAGCCCGTGGGGAGTGGTCCTCAGTGTGTGGCCCCAGCCAGCCTGGCTGCTCTCTGGGGGGCACAAGGGCTTTCTGAGCCTGCATCGGAGGGGATGCTAATCTGGAGCTCGGAGGGTGGCCCCCCGGGCTGGGCCCTTCTGGCAGCCCCAGCCTTGCTCGGCCCCTCACGCCCACCTGTCCCACCTCCAACCGCAGGGGCTTCTGTCCCGTCCCCCCCTCCATGCCTGAGAGGGCCCTCAGGCAGCCCCGAGCTGGAGGTGAGGGGCTGCGGTTCCGGGGGCTGGGAGTCCCTGGGCGCCCAGTGTGGGCTGGTATAGGGTGGGCGTTCAGGCGGGCGGTTCCAGGCTGGCAGGTGCGGGGGGGACGTTAGCTTCACTTTGCACTTCTCCAGCGAACTCAGCTCAGCTCCAGGAGCTGGGATGGGAGGCCTGGGGAAGCTGAGGCACGTGCAGGGAGGCCCTGAATCCATGTCCCGGCGCTATTCGAGCTGACCCCAAATCCCATAGGCCAGCGCGAGACCCTCCCACAGCCGGGGCCTGATGTTCAGACCTGAGCATCACCTGCTTCCCCGGCACTGCTCCCAGGTGACCTAGTGAAAGACATGGACGCCCCTGCTGGGGCCATCGGCCCCTTGCCTTTGTTCCAGGGCCCTTGACCACCCCCCGCCCCCCATGTAGCCCTGCTGCCCTTCTTGAGCCCTTCACCCCCCCCAAGGACGTTCCTTTCCCCCGAGGCCCCGCCCACTCCGACCTGCAGTCCCTCCGGCTGGCGGGAACCCTCCCTGCCCCAGAGCCCAGCGCCTCTCGTCCCCCTCACATAGCACAAGCTCTGCAGACCCGTCCTCGGCGCCTCCATCCTCCATCTCTGCAGCACTCTGTCCGCCTTCACCGTGCCTGGTGCCCTGGGACAGAAGGGCAGCCCAGAGGGGCCTAGCCTCCGGCCCCCCAGTGCCGCACCCGGCGCACGGCAGCTGTCTGAGCATTTGCTCAGAGGCTCTCGGGGAGGGTCCTTCCCGCCACCTTCAGCTCCTGCTGGCCACGGCATGTCGCGCTTGTGGTCAGACCCTCCACCTCAGCCTCCGGGGCCGCCTAGCCTTCTCTCCATGTCTTCTATGCTCTGTCACTGAGACAGACACCTGCCCCTCTGATCCAGGGTGATCTCATCTTGAAATTCTTACCTTAATTCCTCCTACAAAGACCCTTATTCCCAGTGAGATCCCACTCTGAGGCCGCAGATCGGTCTCTATCCAACCCCCTCCCAGGAAGCAGGTGCAGTGAGGTGAGGGAGCTTCCCCAGACCCCACATCTGCCCAGGCCAAAGGATGGCAGTGAGCATGGAGGTGGGAACGGTACCCTTTTGACCATGTGGCTGAAAAGACAGGGGACCCCCACGTCACTGCCCGTTTCTAGAATTGGCTCTAACGAGGTGACTTCACAGGCAAGGTCTGGGGTCTGAGGCCAATGTACCCCGGGGGGCAGCGCGGAGGCGGCCAGTGGGGAGGTGGGTGTCCACGGAGCAGCTCTTGGGTTCCCGGGTCTCTGACCCCCACAGGGAGAAACCGGACATCCTCTCTGCGCCGCATGTCCACTGTGTCGCCCCGTGAGCCAGACTCTGTGCGGATTTATCCCAAGGAGGAGAGAATCGGATAAGCGTGCCGCGGAGATGCGTGGAAATGAGATTAGAACAGATTATACACACGTAAAATAGTGAGGAAACTGGGGAAAAAAACACAGAACGTCCTGAACCAGGTGAATCATCCATGAAACACAACGCACACAAGGTGGGGACGCCCGTTGCTGGTTGTCGTCAGGGAAGGCGTTTCGCGTGCAGCCGCCCGCGGGACAGGACGTGTGGCATAAACCCCTGAAAAGTAGATTTAGACACGGAGAGAAAAACCATCTGCAGGACGTCGGGCAGAAAGTTGAGAGATGACCTCTCAACGGTCTTCTTTGTTTTCCTTCATTTTTCAGAATTTTCCAAATCTGCTACAATGGACGTTTGTTGTCACATCATTTCTTATGGTTTAAGCAACAAACTCCCATGATGACCAATCCCTCAGCCATCCGTGGGGGTACTTGTCTCTCCAGACGGGTGGGCGGCCGGGCTGGGAGGGCCTGGGAGGCCGGCGGTCCCGAGCAGGGCGACACTGGGCTCAAAGGGAGCCCTTACCATAGAGGTTTCTGGAAGGAAAAGGGCCGCTTGGGGGAGAAATTGGAGCCGGAGTGGTAAGGCCAGCCTTCAGACGGGGGCTCCTCTCTGCACACGGGGCCCGCTCCCTGCTCGGGGTTGCGGCGTGGGGGCCCTGGGCGGAGCAGGGTGCCGCTCTCACGGCCGCTGGCTGTGGGGGCCCATCGGCAGCCGGGATGCCCTGGATGCGGGAGAGAAGGTGGCCCTCGCTCGGGGTGTGTGCCTTGAGAATGGAGCCTGTCCCTCCCTCCCCCTGGCTGGCTCCCCCTGACACCAGCCCCAGCTAGGACCCCTGGGGAGGGGACAGAGGGACCTCATGGGAACGGGCGGCGGCCAGCAGGGCAGACCGCCGGGGAGGAGCACCTCGCCTCCCAGAGGTGTGTGGGGAAGCTTGTCCCCCAACTACAGGGGGCCAGGAGGCAGGAGGTTCTTCCCGGCCACCCAGCTGACCTCTGGGAGCCTGGGGTGCCTGCCCCGCCCCACCTCACCTGTTCCCTGTGCTTTCGGGGTCCCAAGCCAGAGCCCAGCGCCGTCGGGACTCAGAAGAGCGGCCGCTTGAATTGGTGGGTGTGTCTGGGCCCCCCCAAATGGGAGGACGGGCTGCCCTGCCCAGTGTACCCTGTGGGACCGCTCCCGTGCTTTCCTGGGGGACGGCACGCACGGGGCCGCACAACCAGACTCCGGTCTGGGACGTCCGTGTGCGGTCAGGAGGGACACTGATAACCTGGGGCTGTAGGGCTGGGGCAGGGCCTCCCCGGGAGGGGCACCAGGGAGGGAGCCCCGGGCTTCCAGGTCTCTCTTGGTTTGGGGAGCTCCAGGGGCACCACATTCACAGCCGGGAGAGGAGCGGGGTCCTGGGGGCCGTCTGGGGGCCCAGGCGTCCCCTGAAGCCAGAAGGGAACCTCACCGTGTGGGAATGTCATGCCAGGGCTGTCCCCAGGGTCCCTCCCCAGCTGTGCAGAGGCCTCCGCCACACCTCCAGTGTCCAGGCTGGGACGGCCTCTGAGCGCCGAGGGCAGAGCTGCTTCCGTAAGCGCCAGGAAAGCAGTCCTCCCCCGTCGTTAATGGGATGCCAGCATCTGGTGGGTTCTCGGCACGGTTGATGGGACCGTCGCCAGGGGGCGAGGGCACCTCCTGCCCCCACAGCCCAGACTCCAGCCCCGGCCCCTCCCCCAACATTCTCCCAGACCCCATTCTAGAACATTCTCCAGCTGCACTCCTGAGCTCCTATGGTCGCTCATTCCTCCGATCACACCACATACCCTGAAAGAACTGTAGGGGCCCCCGTTTGCCTGCCTGCCAGTTACCCTCAACCCTTACCACCACTCGATAGGACAGCTTCGTCCAGGGGAGGCCCCAGAAACCTGAGAGCCCAGCGTGGAGGCCTCCTCCCAGTCACCCTCCTGGATGCCCGCCTGGATGCCTCTCTCTGGGCCACCGCAGCGCCACCCCGCCCCCACCACAGTGCTCATCCCTGGTCTGTCCTGCACACGTGGCCATGAAGGCGTGCAGGGTGAGGGTGTCGGGAGAGGTGCGTGTCCACAGCACGCCGGCTTGTGGTCCAAACCCAGCGCCCCTCCCACCTCCGCTCACCGTGGCCAAGGCGTCCTAAACGGGCCTCAGACTTCGTACCCCCAGAACTCTGATTTTCTCCCGTTAGCAGTTCTCGTTGTGAGATCTGGCGCATTTGCGAAGGAATAACGAACCCCATCTTCCTAATCTGAGCGTGGAGCACGGCCCTGTGGACAAGCACGGGGAAGCTCCCAGGACTCCAGGCCAGGGTGGGGTGCTCCTTCCTGCTCAGAGGAGTGCTGACGGGTGGGTGCTGGGGGCCAGGCTGGAGCCCGGGAGGGGACAGGGTGGCTCGTGGCCAGAGTAAGGCCCAGTTCCCGAGGAGGTGGGCTGCCTTGGGAGCTTCTGCTGCACACACCCACCCATTCTGGGGATATCTTAGGGCTCCCCAGCCCGATGCTTCCGGGACAGGTGGCCTGAGGGCCGCTGAGGGTCAGCCAGGTGACATGGCCCCAAACCATGGGCTGCGTCCATGCCATGGGCATCCCAGGCTTGGGGGCGCCGAAGGGCCCGGACGGCTGGGCCGAGTCTTCACTCCCTCCCAGTCCGGCTCAGAGGTGGTGCCGACAGAGGTCGGAGGGAATGGGTGACCTCAGTTGGACACGAACGGAAGAGCTAGAGTCGGTTAAGCTTTTATTTGACCGTATAAAGTGTTTCTCCATCCAGCAAATACCGACCACCTGCTATGTCCCAGGCACTGATGCAGATTTCAGGGACAGACCGCTCGCGTCCCCGCGTGATTTATGACACAGAGAGAGGGAGGGAGGGATGGTGAGCAGGGAAACCGGGTTCAGCCTCACACAGTCGTATGAACTACAAACTGGACCGGGGTGAGCAGGGGAGCGCGGGAGGGGTCTGTGCACCGTGCACAGTCAGGGAGGCTCTGCAGGGCTGCATGAGCCAGAGCGCAGGCGCAAAGGCCACGTGGGGAAGAATGTTCAAGATGAGAACACAGAGACCCAGGAAGAAGACCACAGTGACCACGCCGATGACGTCTGGAGCTGCGTGAGGTCAGGACGGGGACCGGGGTTGGGGACGAGACGATGTGATGCACCTTTGGAACCACACGGACCTCGGTTTCCGTCTCCGTGACCACTTACGGGACCACTTACTCCCTGAGCCTCCATTTCCCCATCTGTAAAATGGGATGGCAGTGCTTCCTGCCCCGCTGGGTTGGCGTAAGCATCACCTGGGCTGACGGCATCATCCAGCCCCCAGCCCAGCGCCTGGAGGACCCGCGCCCCCGAGGGACATTCAGCGCGTCCTGTGCTGCTGCAGGGCATGCACGCACAGAGTTTCAAGGGACCGTCACAGAGGCCCCGTCTGGCCGGCGCTCTGCAGGCCAGAGCTGAGGCGCGGCCCCCACGCCCTGCCCTGTGGACCAGGACCTTTGGCGTCTCTGTCTTGCAGGTAAGGGAAGAGCTCAGATGGGAAAGGACTTTTCCTGGCCCGGTAGCCCAAGGAGCGAGTCCTCGGCAGCCCGGCGGGGCGGACGCTGCTCTAGAGACACTCAGTGAAGCTCGGGCAAGCGCCCATCCAGGGACAGAAGGGACCTCTCCTCCACCTGCGTCAAGACCTGCCCAGCCCCATGCGAGTGGCCCGTGGCCTCCCGGGAACCGCACGCCGAAACCCAGTTCCCGAGGGGGAGACGCGGCCCGTGGGAGTGGCGGGATCACGGCGCTGAGGATGACCCTCTCCCGGGGACACGCGGGGCCGGAGACCAGGGAGCCCTCCCTTCCCTGTCCAAGGACGAAGGGCACCTGGGCTTCAGGCGCGGGCCGGTCTCCAGGGAGTCATGGTGCTCACGCTCCCAACGTGAGCGCACGGTGTGTGCGCTCTCCACGCAGTGCCCCGGGGTGCAGCGAGCGGGGCTCCGCCACCCGGACCGGTCACTTTCCCTGCCTGCTCTCCAGTTTTTCGTCCGTATAATGGGGACAAAAGAGCTCAGGCTCATTGAGAGGCTGAAATGAGGGAATACGTGCAGAGCACTCAGTGCCCGGTACAGAAAAAGTCCTGAAAAATCATTCCATTCTTACAGGCGACCGCCAAATGAAGGGGGAGTCCCAGGGGGCGCGATGACAGAACTGAGTGTGTGTCATATGCTGGAGTTGTACCCCCACATTACTGGGGTACCTAATTCCTGAGTGTATGCTTACCTGCTTCACCTGAGGCCTTCCCTGGATAATGCGGGCTTACCTGCCTCACCTG
>NC_058407.1:174371050-174500604 GCF_002201575.2 Neomonachus schauinslandi | reverse complement strand
ATGCGGGCTTACCTGCCTCACCTGGGGCCTTCCCTGGATAATGCGGGTTTACCTGCCTTACCGGGGGCTTTCCCCGGGCCTTGCCGGCTTACCTCTCAACTGTTGGGCTTTAGGAGCTCAGCCCCTCCCCCACCCTCTCCCAGGTGTTTCTGGGAGCGGCACGGTGTCCCGGGCATGCTCTGCAAGAACTCAGCACAGGTCAGTAGCCGTGCCTGGGGCCCGGAGCTCCTGCCAGCCTTCTGCCCACTGGTGGCCGGAACCGTGGGTCAGACAGCAGCAGGGAGCAGCCTCCGCTCCCGCCCGGCGGCCCCATCACACTTTCCACCCCGTCCCACCTCGGTGGGTCCCTGCCCCGGTGCTGACGTCATGCTGGGACCTCCTCGATTTTCCTGGCCCACGACAAGTGCCCTCGCTGCCCTCGGCCGCGCGGCTCGTGCCGGTTCCCGAGGGCGTGGGGCTGCGAGGTAGGGATGCGGCACGAAGGTCATGGGCAGCACGCGGGGGGTGGGGCAGGAGGAGATGCGGGCGCGGCGGGGAGGCTGGGGGTGCGGGGACCCAGCGGGACCAGGAGGGGACTGCCACTCAGGGTGGCCACGCAGGTGGCACTGGACCCAGGGCGCAGCGTCCTGGCCGGAATATCCTGGTGGCACTGCAGCGTGGGTCCGGTCGTGCAAGCCCTGAGGACGCCCTGGCGGCAGTCGTACCCCCCCACCCCACGTGGCCCGCGGGGAAACGCAGCCCCTCCCCGTCCCCCGGGGCAGGAGGTGGGGGGTGCCGGGACAGCGCGCCAGGACGGTTTGGGGCAGGGCTGCGCCCCGTGCTCTGCGCCCGGGCCGGACTTGCCAGCCAGCCCCGCAGAGGGGACACCCTGACGTGCAGGGGGTCTGGGGAGGGACGGGGCCATCTGCGCCGTGTGCAGGACAGGGCGGCCCTGGGGGAGTAGCAGAGCTCAGGGAGAGGGTGGAAAGTGGGCATGGAGCCCCCCACCGTGGGGTGGGATGTACCCCAAGAACCTCAGCCCACGCAGGGCTCCTCCCCTGCCCGCTCATCAGGAGGGGCCTCAGGGACCCCCGTGCTGCTGGACAGGGAGGCTCAGCTGGCTGTTACAGCCCCCAGGAAAACAAGGCAGCAGGAGAGACGCGGGGTGTGGGGTTACTTAGAGATGCTGAAGCTAAACGTGCTGCCGGCATCCGGCATCCGGACAGGGAGGGTCACAGGGAAGGGAAGGGTGCCCAGACTCCAAGCTAGGGCTCGGAGCTCGCCGGTGAAGGTAGCTGCGACAGGAGACCCCGGTCTGACACACGGACCTTCGCCCCTGTGGTCTAAGCCCCGGGTTCCCCTCTGAGCAGCATGAAGCCCCAACCCATCACCGCCCCTTCTGCGTGGGGCTACTCCAGACGCCCCGAAGGCTCGCCCCCAGCTCGTGAATGGCTCATTGCAGCTGCTGGGATGTTCTGCAAGGCGTATTCAGAGTAACAAAGTAGCAAGTATTCAGAGTAACAAGCCGCAAATGTCGGCAGCTGTAGCCCATGTGAGCCAAAGCTCCTGGGGGTCCCCGCGGTCTGTCCGCGTGAGAGGCCCCAGGAGGGGTCACCCGCTGGTCTCCCCGTCCTCTGACGCCTGGGTCTGTGCCCGCGGCTCCTGGACGGGCACCCTCGGGGCCCTTCCCACGCCACGGGACTCGGTTCCGTGGGGACGGCTGAGATGAGCCTGAGGTTCACTGTTGGGGTCAGAGTCACAGCTGGGACAGACGTGGCAGGGCCCTTGGACGTTCGGTACAAAGAAGGCATTCTTCATTTTGCGGGGCTGTGCCTGAGCTAGGGGCGTCTGGGGACCGTGAAGCCCAGAGCGGAGTGTGGGGGGCACGCGGGAGAGCGTGCTGCCACGCAAGCCCCTTCAGGGGTGGGAGGAGGGCCTGGAAATGAGGCCCAGAGTGAGGGGCGCTGTAGCGGGAGGCAGGAGAGCCTCCTCTGAATCCTTGGAGCTGTGCATCCCTGGGCAAGTGGCTTCTCCTCTCTGGCCTCAGTCTCCTCGGCTTATGAGGTGGGTGAACACTGGTAGCTACGTTTTGGGTAGTTGCGGGTTCAGATGAAGTGGGTCAAAAACCGAGCTTAGAGTTTACAGGACGGAGGCCCTGTGTGGGGGTCGGGGAGTGGGCTTGGCGGGGGTGGTTGTCGACTGGGGCTGGTTCAAGCTACCCGTGACACAGCCCCTCCCGAGTGTCCAGAAGAGCCGGGCTGCCCCGAGAACTAGTTTGTGGGGTGCTCTCAGTGGCGGAACGATCCCGAGCCGGCTGGGACAGCGGGGGTACGATTTAGGGGTAACAGCTGGTGGGCAAGTGTCACAGTCTGGGTGCCCCAAGGACGGGCACTTGCGAGCGGAAGTTCTGGGGAGAGGCAAGGGTGCGGGAGCAGGGTCACGGGACCCGTGTCCACAGATAAGCTGTGAGTGCGCATGGTGTCCGGTGCTCAAGGCAGTCACCCCCCATCCCCCGCCTGGGGTGGCGTCTCCTCCCTCCTGCCTGGTCCAGCCGTGTGCAGAGCAAGGTGGGCAGGTGCTGCCAAGCCCACTGTGCCTGGGGGACACTGAGGCACAATGGGGTTAAAGGTCAGAGGGCCGCGTTCATTCCAGAGCCCAGCTGGTGTTCAGGGCACTCCCTCATCGGGGGTCTCCTCAGCATCCTTCTGTGCCCGGCCCCCCGGGTCCTGGACGGCCAGGAGCTCACAGCCCACCCGGAAAGCTGGCTGGAGGGTCCAGCGTCCACACAGCACGGTGCCTGGAGCCCCAGGGAGGAGGTGGGCAACACGCACACGCGGACCCCCACCCTGTGCCTCCCAGGCGGAGGCCAGAGCTCTAGGCACAGCCTTAGCCGCGCCCGTCTCCCCGACCCCCTCCCGCCATGCCGGGCTCCTCGCTGCCTCTGAAGCCACCCATGGGGCCTTTGCACCTGCTCCTTCACTTGGGACACTTGCCCCAGACCCTCCAGTGGCCCCTTCCAGGCTGCTCGGACCTGGTCTTCTCAGTGGGCCCCCACCAGCTCTGCCTTTTTTCCCCCGGGCCATTTCTCCCCTTCCCACACCACCTACTCGGTGTTCACTTTTACTGCCTCGTACTGTGTGTGTTACGTCACTAGAATTTAAGCTCCCGAAGTCCAGGGCCCCACGCCTGTTTGGTCCAGGGGAGTTGGCCAAGCTCCATGGACGGGCAGGTGCTCACGGACTGTCCACCGAGCCAAGGAAGGAGGGCAGGCGCCCCTGTGTGCCCTGTGCTGGGCCCTCCCCGGCCGCCTCCGGAACGGCAGATCTCCCCCTGGTCCTTCTGGCCCCGTGGAGAGCCTGCCCGTGAGGGCCCTTCGGCAGGCCGTGTGATTTGGTTCACGTGTTCATGCATCTGATGTTTTCTTCCTACAGCCAGGTTCTGTACCCTGTTGCAAATCGCCAGTGTTGTGCTAGAGTCTGGCGGGGAAGGCGGGGACACCCGCCGCTCCAGGTGACGGGACACCGTGCAGGTGTGTTCCCGTCCCTCCTCTGACTCTTCCCAGCTGGGTGGCTCTGGGGACAGTTTTAACTTGCTGCACCCTCTTAGAAATGTGGGTAGCAACTCTCCCACCTCCCTGAGGGCTCAAGCCGAGAAGCCCCACCCAGGATTTAGCGGCCAGTTGTATTTGCTGCTGACCACTTAGCGCTTGGGGGTCCTTGGCAAGACCGTTCTGGAAAGCAGTTTGGCCGTACAGATCAAGATCCCTTAAACCCATGGTGTCTTCTGGGAATCTCCTGAGGACATAGAAACTCAGACCTATGTACCAAGATGTTCATCACGGTGTTTTGGGGGCAACCAGGAAAAAAATAGCATTTTCTTTTTTTTTTAAGTAGGCTCCATGCCCAGCATGGAGCCCAATGTGGGGCTCAAACTCACCACCCTGAGATCAAGAGTTGGATGCTTAACCAACCGAGCCAGCCAGGTGCCCCCTAAAATGGCATTTTTTAATAGAATGTCTAAGGACTTGGGAAAATGCTCATCATATGCGAAATCAAAAGCATGTAAGTTTGTGCGTGGAATCAGGCCTCATGTCTATAAAACATACATGTGCTGCTGTCTGTGACGGGCCCTCAGTGGGCACTCCATCCTGGCCGGCCCCCGCCCCCCCAACAGTAACTCCGGAACATAGGTCAGGGTATCTACACGCCCATAATGAGGGAAACCTGGGAAATCTAGAGGGCGCCTTGGTGTATACGTGTGTATATTTGCGTGTGTTTACATAGACGTCTGTGCCCACACGTGCATATGTGTGTGTACCTAGAAATTGGTTTTCCAGACGAACGTTTTAAGTCGGGGTTAGCCAAAGGGGGTGTGGGCTCATTTCTCCATTCTTCCCACAAAAACAAGGCCCGTTCCTGTTTCGGGGTTTTGCATCACTGGCCGGACTTTCTGAATTAAGCGTCGGCCAAGTGCCGCTCTCCGCCGCGTCCTGATCCCGCTTGTGCTCTGCTCTGTTATCTGTGCGTCTTTCTCTGGCTTCCTCCCTCGTCACCTCCCCCTGCTTGGCGAGGCTCCCCCTGCCCATGGAGACGGAGCCCGTCGTCCACCGGGAGCGTGGTAGTGTTTCGGGGTGCGTGTGGCGGGGAGGGGGCGTTGTCTGTGATGAGCACGGACGTGCCAGTCCGCGCTCCGACTCGGAAGACTCCGATCTGCGAAGCGACTTTGTCCCGTTCTCCCGGCGCATCTGTCCTCCCCAGCGTCTCCTCTCCCCGCCTGGTCTGTTCCAGCCCTTAAAGCGCTCTTTGTTGCTCGGCCACATCGCCCTATTTATAGCTTTCCGTGGTTGGCACGTGTGCCCGCGCCTCGCGTGTGCGGGAAGCCTCTGGGCCCGGCGCTGTGCGGGCTCCCGGCTGGCCAGGCGACTCGGGGAGCAGGCTTCCGTCCTCGGGCACACGGGGACCGGCCAGGAAGGCCTGTGGTTGGGACAAGGAGGTGCTGTGGGGCCCCAGGCCATAGGGTGCACAAAGGGACAGAGCTGGTTTCCTTCTTGGGGGGCCCTTCCCTGGGCGCCCCCCATCTGAGGGCGGGTGGGGTGGGGGAGTGGGCGCCGGGGCTCCAGGCTCCCCGCTGTGGGGGGCTGGGCGGCTGGAGCAGATGCCGTCCTTCTGCCCCTGGCCGGGTGGGGGGGCCGTGTCCACCGCCCGCCTGAGCGAACAGGCCCTGTGTGCTCAGTGGTGCCCGTCCCCCTTCCCCAGGGTGCTGCCACGCCGGGACGTGTCCCTGCCACCCCTTGCTGTTGCTGAGGACCCCCCACGCCGGGCGTCCCTAGGAGGGGAGCCTTCCGCTGTTCCCATCGGCCTGCAGGAAGGTTCCGGAAGAGCCGGTGGCTGTCCTCGGGGGAGGGGGTGTTCATGGGCAACAACAGGGGCTCCCCGGAGAGGCCAGGCCCACCATGCTGCAGTGCAGGCCGGCCCAGGAGTTCTGCTTTGGCCCGCGAGCCCTGAAGGAGGCGCTGGTCTCCACCGACCCCGCCCTGCGGGAGCGCTATGTGTCCTCCTTCACCCCTGCCGAGAGGCTTTTCCTG
The DNA here is from genome assembly GCF_002201575.2 of Neomonachus schauinslandi. Classification (NCBI taxonomy): domain Eukaryota; kingdom Metazoa; phylum Chordata; class Mammalia; order Carnivora; family Phocidae; genus Neomonachus; species Neomonachus schauinslandi. Next base: position 174,495,041 of record NC_058407.1, on the reverse strand, counting down.
GCCGAGGCCTACAACCCCCGGAGGACCCTCTTCTGCACGCTGCTCATCCGCACGGCCTTCGACTGGCTCCTCAGCCGTCCCGAGGCCCCCGAGGACTTCCAGACCTTCCACGCCTCCCTGCCGTCCCGGAGGCAGAGCCCTGCCCGCAAGCACATCTACCTGCAGCCCATAGGTACCAGGCCGGGGGGCCCGCGGGAGGGGGCGCGTCCTGGAGCCGGGAGGGCCCTGCAGGGAACCCGACTCCAAATCTAGGTACGAGGCAGGGAGGCTGTGCCCGCCCAGGCCCCAGGCAGGCCCTGACAGGAACGGGGACAGCACTGGTGGGGTTGGGCATGGGGGTGGGGGCAGGGGGCCCCCCTCGGCTCAGATGCTCCACCTCCCCCGCCCCCCCCAGCTCAGACAGCTGTCAGAAAGCCCCGGGCCGTGGGGCCCTCTGTGGTCGTGTCACGGTCCGCGGCTCACAGGTGTGGCCTCGCCCAGGTGTGCCGTCCCAGGCCCTGTGCTGGGTGCCTTCCAGAGACCGGGTCGCCCCGTGGGGGCTGAGATTAGGACCAGCCCATGTCACAGGCGCGGAAACAGGCCGGGAGAGGTCACTCGACCCCCGTCACCCGGAGCTGGTGATGCGTGGGGTGGGACGTGAGCGCTGCTGGCCTGTTTGACGCGGAGGCTGGCTGGGCGCGTGAGGGACGCCGGGCGCTGGTGGGGGGGGGCGGCCACTGGGCGGTCTGCGCGCGGAGGGTGGGGGTCCTGGCCCGGCAGAGAGGGGACGTGGGGCAGGTGTGGCTTTGCAGAGGAGGAGCCGGCCGGAGCTGGGGGGAGAACCTGTGCGTCCCCTGCAGGCAGCCCTCGTTTTCCATCAGCCCGCGGCCAGTCCGCCCTCTCTGCCTAGAGACGCTGCCTCCACCCAGCCCCTAAACCATGCACTTTGCTCCGTGTCCCCCGCTAGCGGCTCCCCAGGGCTTCCCAAGCTCTCGCGAGCCGATCACGGGCGCCTCGTTAACATGTGGCTTTGGTTCTGAGGTGGCCCTGGGCTCTGCATTTCCAACCAGCCCGTCCCAGGTCCTCCTGGCTGCCACCCTCGGTCTGTGCCCCTCTGTCGTCCTAAAACACAGCCGGGTTGTGGCTCCCCCCAGGGGCACCTCACCCGCCCCCCGGCCTCGTCTGCACCCTCCCTGTGTCCCACTCTGCTCCTGCCAGGCTGGCTCTTGGCAGCACTAACCCGAGGGAGGGGCCCCTCTGCCCCGCCCCCGCCGCCCCGGCCGCCCCGCCAGCCTCAGGGACTGTGGCGCCTGATGAGGCCCCGCCACCCCTCCCGGAGCTCCCTGCCCTCCAGACTTGTGTCACCTGCATCTTTCATCTGGGCGTTGGCCTGTCCTCCATTTTTCTCCTTTGTTCTTTTAAAAATGTCTGTGTGCCGACTCTGCAAAGGCAGGTCCGTGTCAGCCTCGTTGGCACAGTGGCTGGCGTGGCCGGGGGCGCTGGGTGGGGGCGCTGGGCGCAGGCCGGTGGGGGCCACGCAGCTGATGCGCTGCCCCGCCCCTAGACCTGAGTGAGGGGCCGGCGGGCGGCGCTCTACTGGAACACCTGAGGAACTGCACGGAGGCCTTTTTCTTGGGCTTGCAGGTCAGGTGCCTGCCCTCGGTGGCGGCCGCATCCATCCACTGCTTCTCGCGTCCCAGCCAGGACTCGGACAGACTCCAGCTCCACACAGGTGGGTGAGCGCACGGGGCGCGGGCTCTGCCACTTGGCATGGGGCCCTTTCCGGGGGCCCTTGCCGTCTGCGTGTCTTGTCATTCTTCACTGTTAGCTGGACATCTTAATAGGAAAGGTAGTTTAATTTAGAAGATCTCGTGGCCGGGGGTGATGTGATTTGTTCTAGGGAGGATTCTGGTTTTCCTCTGCCAGGCAGCTTTTCTGGGCTGCCCGTGGCCCTGGGAGTCCAGCCTGCAGCCCCCACCCCCCACCCCCATCCCAGAAGCAGCTCAGCCTTAGGTGTCCGCTCCAATCCTCTCTCCGGTTCTAATTTCTCATCAGATTCTGATTTTTTTTTTAAAGTCCCATTTACTGAGGCATAATTCACATGTAGTGAAACCCTCCCTTTCGTAACAGCTCTGTGAGCCTTGACGAACACACCGGTGACCCAGTCGCCACTGTAATCAGACGTAGAAAAGCTTGCTTCACCCCCCCAGACGTGTGCAGTGTCCCCTGCGGCCAGCACCGCCCCATTTAGGATGCTTTAAGGAGTTTTTTTGTATCTCACCCAGCTTGTCTGGTTATCTCTGGCAGGAGGGCTGGCCGCAGTCCCTAGCGTGTGCCACGGGGAGCTGATAGCACGGAGTTTTCGGGGGGGACAGGGAGCTCTTGGCTGGGGCAGATGCCATCCTGATGGCGGTGGTTCCTTCCTGGGTCCCAGGCTGCAGGTTTGGCCACTGAGACCCTCCTCTCCCAGTCCTAGACCTTGCTGGTCCTTCCTTTGTCCCCTGCCTACAGGACACGGCCCCGCTCCAGGCCCAGTCCCTGACTGCTGCGTCTCTGCCCACCACCATAGCACCTTCAGGTCTCTCTGACCCTCTGTCTCTTCGTCTAAGGACTCTAATGATTGCATTGAGCCCACCCGGATAATCCGGAATAACTTCCCATTTTAAGGCCTTCAGTTTAATCACGTCCACAGCGGCCCTCCTGCCGTGAGGCAGAACATTCACAGGCCCTGGGGACTAGGATGCAGGCGTCTCTGGGGCCGGGGTCCCATCCTGTGGCCGCAGGGGCTCCGTCCCCTGAACACCGGCCCCACTGGTCAAGTGGCCTTCTTGGCGTCCCCACTTGGATGTCTCTGGGCCTCTCAACTACCCCGTCCAAACCAGCTCTGCTGAGTTTTGGAAATGGAGACCCTGAGGTCCTGTCCAGGTGACCCCGGCTGCCTGCCCCCGAGGCCCAGGCCTGTGGCCCCTGCTCCATGTCGTGCAGCGTGGCTGCTAGGACTTCTCAGCCTCGGACGACCAGCTGCTTGTGCAATGTGGCGAGCTTGCACCTGACTTTGGGAGGGGCTAGCGTGGGCAGAGGAAGAGGGGATGACAGGATTTCCTGCCCGGAGCCTGGGGCTGGCAGACGGGGGCCCAGCAGCCCCCTCAGCGCCCCTCGGGCCCTCTCCCCTCGCAGACGGCATCCTGTCTTTCCTGAAGAACAGCAAGCCGGGTGACGCGCTGTGTGTGCTGGGCCTCACGCTGTCCGACCTGTACCCGTGCGAGGCCTGGAGCTTCACCTTTGGCAAGTTCCTTCCAGGCCACGGTGAGCCAGAGCCCCGGCACCCCTGCCTCAGCCCGCGCTTGTGGGGGGCCCCGCCCTGGGCCAGCGAGCGCATGGGAGCGCCAACCCCCCCGGGGAGGATGACGCACCGGCTGGAAGCCGCTGCCCTGAACGCGCATCCCCGCGTCCTGCCTCCTCTTGAGCAGGGACCTCGCGGCCACGTTCACGGGGGCGCGCTGGCAGGGCCGGGCCCCCAGGACCCGTGCACCCCAAGGGCGGGGCAGTTTTGCTCCTGGGCTCCCCGTGAGCGGCTGCCCTGGCGTGTCTGCCTCCCCCCAGAAGTAGGCGTCTGCAGCTTTGCCCGGTTCTTGGGGGATCTCCTGCAGTCGGGGCCCAGCGCCGCTGACCCAGCCCCGGCCGAGGTGGCCGCAGACAGCCCCAAGACTCCTGTGCGGGACGGAGGCCAGAGCGTGGGCTTCAGCGCCCTGGGGATGGTCCAGTGCTGCAAGGTGGGCAGGGAGGCCAGGACGTGGGGTCAGTGCACGGCGGGGAGGAGAAGATGGGGCAGCAAGAGGGTGGAAGGCCTGGGGGCTCGGGCGAGTTCTAGGAATCTGGGGAGGACGTGCGATCGGACAGAAGGGCCTGAGCGCTCCGTCCAGCCCTCACGACGAGGGTCAGGCTTCAGGGAGCGCAGACAGCAAGGCCCAGAGCTGGCCAGACCTTTGCCTGAGCTCACACAGCTGGGAAGGGCCAGCGTGGGGATGGGAACCGGGGTCTTTCTGCCACCCAGGCTCCCATGCCGGGGGGCCCCTGGGGGCCGCCGCGCCGGAGACGTCCGCCTGTGCCCTGTGCCGTCGGGAGCGGGGCCGAGGGCACACGGACCGCTTCCGGCCACCGGGGCCCTGCGGGGGGCGCCGGGGCCTTGGCCGGCGGTCGGGTGCGCAGCCCCAGGGCAGTGGCGCTGTGCGGGCTCCCTCAGGTCACGTGTCATGAGCTCTGCCACCTCCTGGGCCTGGGGAACTGCCGCTGGCTGCGCTGCCTCATGCAGGGGGCGCTCAGCCTGGACGAGGCCCTGCGGCGGCCCCTGGACCTCTGTCCCATCTGCCTGAGGAAGCTGCAGCACGTCCTGGGCTTCAAGCTCGTCGAGAGGTACAAGGTGAGTGGCGCTCCCGGGGCAGCACCCCCCTCCGCCCAGCACCCGCCCAGTCTGGCCTCGCGCCCGGGGGTCGGAGGCCAGTGGGCCGAGAGGCGGGTCCCGGGTGCGAGAACCCCAGGCCGAGTGGGCAGACCCGTGTGCCAACCTCTTGGCATCCTGCTGGTGCTGGGCAGCACGTCACGGCCTCAGCCGGGTGCCTGGCCCACTGTCCGCACCCAGTAATGGTGGCCGTGGCCATCAGGTTGGACGAGTGCAGGAGGGACAAGGGGCAGATGGCTTTTCTCAGGCCACCGTCTCTGAGCGCCGGTCAGGTGCTTCTGGCATCTGCTCAGACGCCCTCCTGCATCCCTGCTGCAGGCTCTGCCCTGGCCCGCAGCCGATCGTTCTGCCCCGCCCTCCCTCCTCCCTCCTCCCCCCCTCCCCACCTCCACCGCCCAGAGGAAGCGCCGGCCCTGGCGAGGAGGCTCGCGCACACGCTGGGAGGTGGCCAGGCTGAGCTCGCGGGGCGATGCTGCCCTCTGCTGTCACCTTGAGGTGCTGCCTGCAGCAGGGTCCCCAGGCCGCCCCGAGGCCCAGGGAGACGGGCCAGCAGCTGCCCGGGGGAAGGAACCTCCTCCTCGGGGAGGAGGGCTTGGCAAACTCAAACTTCATTCTGAGTCCAAGTCCAAAGGCAGGGGGGTGTGTATTAAGGCCTATCAACACAATCACTCTGGCTGAATTTTAGTTTCCAGCCCAAAGCCGTGTTTGAGGCTCTGGGAAGCGCCCCGTTGCTCTTGGAGGCCGGCAGCCTGGGCCGTAAGTGGTGGCGTTCTGGTGAAGGTCAGGGTGCCAGACTCCGTGGGGGACAGGTTCTGACCTGGCCCTTCGGGAGGGGAGGGCCTGCATGTCTCACAGGCTCCTGGGGGGTGCTGCTGGGCAGGGACCCCACTTTGAGGACTGCTGAGCTAGCGGGCTGGGTGTGTCCAGGTCCCAGAGCTGCTTCCTCGTGCGGATCCTTTCTGACTCTGGGGAACGGGCTATCGAGGAAGGGGGCAGCCCAGCTGGAGGGGGGACCCCACACGCTGCCCCGTGGAGGGCGTGGGGGGAGCGGCTGATGGCTGTCCGCAGGAAGAGGGGAGCTGGGACGTGCTGGGAGGTGTACAGGAAGGGGGCCGGCTCCGGGCTGGGAAAAGCATGAGCATCCTCACTTGCGTTCCTCCTGGGCTTGTGTTCACCTGCCCCAACTTTCGTGGCTCCTCTGCTCCCACCTTCCACTCACGCCCCTGACCAGGAAGGGAGCCTGTCCCAGAACCTCACCCACGTGACTGGAGGGGCTCAGAGGAGGGGGGCCCCGGAGCCCGGGTCTGTCCCCAGCCGGTCCCTGGATGCTGCGGCAGTGACCGAGCACTGATGGAAGACCAGGGACGGTCCCTGCTGTCCCTTTGTCACGGTCAGTGGGGGGCGGGGGAGACGCTGGGGGCAGCGCTGGGAAGGGGCATCCGAGTGTGTGGTCACAGGCGTGTCCATGGTGCAGACGCCAGATACCTGAGAGCAGAGATCAGAGACAAAAGAAGTAAAACCAGGTAGAGAGGGAGGACTTTCGAGTATTTATTGCTTAATACAGTTTGAGTTAAATTGAAGTTTGGGCGTGCACCGCTCCTATGTGCACGTGGGCCCGGGTGGCGCCGAGCCTGGGAAGGTCTGGGGACAGTGCCTGGGCTAAAGTGACGGCACCCAGAAAACCCAGCCTTGTCTCTCCCTCCCAGAGACTTCACGCCTGGACGCAAGCCGAGACACGGGCGCGGCCCAGCCTGGACGCAGGGCTGCCCTCGGTGGTGGAGGACACCCTCCCCGGCAGCGCCGACTCAGGCCTGAGCTGTGGGAGCACGTCGGAGCCGGGCAGCAGCCTGTCGGAGCCCCTGACCCCCGATGCGTGGAGCCGCAGCTTCTCTGGGGGGCCGGAGCTGGAGCCCGAGGAGGGGCTGGGCTCGCTGGCCGTCCCTGAGAGCCCGCTGCCACTCGGACCCCCACGGGAGGCCATCGAGGAGCACGGGCGGTGGCTGGCACTGTGCATCCAGGCCCTGGAGCGCGAGGTGACGGAGGACGAACTGGTGCAGGTGGACGGGGCCGTGGACGCCCTGGCCGGGTGGGAGATGTTCACGGGGCAGCTCCCAGCCCCCAGGCCGGACCTGCCCTGCAGCCGAGACGGCATGCGGCTGCGCAGGGTCCTGGGGGGCACGTTCTCCTCCCTGCGGAGGAAACTGAGCACATGCAAACTGTCCAAGGCAGGATCGTCCCCCGGTCGCTGGAGGGCAGAGGAGAATTAACGCGGGAGCCCATCTGTCCAGCGCCGTGTACCCTGGGTGCCCGGAGGGGTGCTCTCCAGGGCAGCAGAGGAAGGTCAGCTGCGGGCCTGCATCCTGCCCCTGGGTCCCAGCAGAGGGTCCTCAGGCCCTGCCTGGATGGCACCGGGGGCTCTGGGCCTGGGCGTCCCTCGCCTGCACGGCTGGAATGGAGGCTGCCGGGGGCAGGGGCTGCCTGGGGCTGGAGCCTGTCTACACACCCGGGGAAAGCGAGGGGCTGGCGGTTCTGTCGACCCTGCGCAGGCAGGGGCACGGTGACAGGCCCTCCATGTCCCCCGCAGAGGTGAGAACAGTGCGGTCTGCGGGCAAGGGCGGCCTATGGGGTCCCCGGTCCTGGCACTTACGGCATCGTTCATGACCTCTGGGTCGTCACGACTTTTCCGACTCCGTCCAATGCGGGCCACGCTAAGGCGGCCAGCCTGCCCGGGGTGTGTGTGTCCCTTCGATTCTGTCACCCCGTGTTTCCTGCAGCTGAAGCTCTGGCGTGCACGCTCGTCTGCCTGCTCCGTCCTTGTTCTCGAACGTCCCCCGCGGCTGCAGGGAGAGAAGCTGTGGGTGCCAACGGCAGCGTTCTTGCAGCGTCGAGTGTGGTCACGGCTGCTTCTCCCTCCCGGAAAGAGGCAGGAACGGGTGCTCGTACACTCCGGGGCTAGCTTACAGTTTGGGGGCTTTCTAAGGAAAAGAGTGCAAAACATACTCCAGATTTAGGGTCCCCCCCACCTCTCCCCGCCTCCCCCCACAAGCAGGCCTGAGGCTTCCTGTCGGCGGACACCTGGCGGGGTGCAGGGTCCCAGGCCCGCAGGGCGCGGGTGCGGGCTCCAGGGCTGGGTCCTGGCTTCCGCGAGCATCACCGTGACCAGGAGGTCATGGAGGGAGGGGGGGGGAAGCCGACAGAGGGAGGCCTGCACCTGGGGATGTGTCGCTGTGAACACAGCCCCCACCCTTCGCGCCTTAGAGCCCTGACCTGCTCGGAGCTCAGCTCAGGCGTTTGGCCTGGGGCCAGAGCCAGCAGGAAGGTCGGCCTCACGGAGAGCTGGCTGCCGGGGCTGGGGCAGCACGGCCAGGAAGGCGGCAGGACCCCCAGGAGCGCCTCAGAGCCTCGCTGCCACCGTACCCCAGCACGGCTATCACCCGGGTCCACGGGGAGGGGCCCTGGGTGCCCCCTTCCAGCCAGAGCAGGGGTGAGGGGAAACCTGCCCGGTCTGTGAGCGTGGCTTGGATCGGCCATCTTGCCACCTCCGTCAGGTTACCTGTGTCCCAGTTTCCTTCCGTCTTCTGCAAAAGGTGGGTCCCCAGGCGACGGAGGAGAAGCTAGGACGCCCTGGCTCAGGAGCGGGGAGGGGGCGCTCAGGCGGAGCCCATGCCATGGGGTGGGGCCGCCCCGTCCACTCTGCCTCCCCGTCCACTCTGCCTCCCGGCTGCACACGGACAGCAGTTTGAAAGCTGCTGGGGGAATGTTTTGAGACTCAAACTTTGAGGAAGAGAGGTTCTTTCCGGCATCAAATAGGCTGGTGGGGGGGGGGGGGCGGTCCCCAGGGACGGCGGCTCCGGCGGAGGATGGAACGCACGCCGTCTGCCCCAGCGCGGTCCCGGGCCCCGGCACGGCCACACACCTCACCCAAGCGGAACTGGGTAACCCCACATCATGGTTTCCGAGAAGCGACGGGCCCGGGCTTTTGTTAATAAACATACACGATGGACTGTATCGCCTTCGAGCTCCGTATCGGTCACCGGGCCCCGTGAGTCCCACGTGGCCCCAAGGGCGTGAACGGAGCTACAGCTACTCTGGGGTCACGACATCACATGTACCGCGGCTTGTGTGTGTGTGTGGGCGGGGGGGGCAGGAACCTACGCACCTTCCAAAGCAGCTCAACACCCATCCCAACGGTCCTGCTGAAGGCTGGTGCAGGGCAGCCCCTCTCCTGGCAGCCCCGCTGCGGCCCCCACAGGGCCAGGGCATGGAAGGCGGGGGGGGGGGGGGGGGGAGGCCTGTTCACACAGTCTCATGGGACAGCAGATTCAGCCCCTCCCGGAGGAGCGAACTCTCCAGAAGGGCTTAAAAATAACCCCAAACATGCCCTGCCTTAGCCAAGCAGCTAATGTTGAAGCTGAGAGTCCAAATTTAGATCCCATCAAGGCCAAAAGAGGGGCTACACCATTCCAGGGGTGCATACACGCACCCACACCCAGGGTCCAAGCTGCGGCCTCGAGAAGCTACTCTCAGACCCAACAGGCAGGGGCGGCCGCAAGACCCAAATCCACCTGGGAAGGGACAGGCCCTTCGAATGAGTCTGTCTAGGCACCGGGGACCTGCTCACGTCCCTCGTCCCTGCGGCTCTCTCTGAGGAAGCACGCAGGTAAGTCTGAGCAGGAAAGGGAGTCGGGGCCCTGGTTCCAAGGTTCCTGGGAGGCCCTGGCAGCTGCGGCACGTTGCTGGACGGACTCCCTGGAGGTCGGGGTGCAGCATGAGTGGGGGGCTGGCATGCTGGGGCGAGGGCCAGCTTACACAGAGCCTGAGTCCCTGGGGCTCCACAGATTGTCCAGAGGGAGCCAGTCCCCAGCGGAGTGGGAGTACCTCTGGGAAGACCGGGGCGGGGGGTGCCAGAGCTTCACCTGGCGGCTCCCAACCCAGAGCTGGGGCCACGGAGGCCACCACAGCCCTGGACGACTCCAGGTCGCGGTGGGGCAGCCATACGTGGACAGGAACCCGGTTTCACGGACGCCTGAGGAAAGAGCAAACGTGAAGCCCTCAGAGAGAAAGCTAACGCTGCAGGGTAACTGGGAGTCGCGGGCCATGCCACCATCCAGAAGCGAGGCTTGGAGAGCCGCCGGGTCACTGGGCAGGACTGGCCGAGACGGCTCGCGCAGCCCTTCCCAGCACCGCCCAGCAGCACCTGGGTCCACGAGAACCCAGAATAACTGCTGTCTATTTTTGAACTTGTTTCTCAGGCACAGAAGCAAATGAAAACAAGCTAGTCAGGAGTTTATTTAAAAAAGCAATCTCCAAGAAACACCCTAGGGCCACAATGCACTCAGTCCCCCTCCCCCCACCCGTGATGACCAGGGTGACCCGCGGACTCGCTCATCAGAGGTGGCTGAAAGCCGTAGCCCGCGCCCCAGTGGGATCTGCAACCGGCCTCCACCTCCCGCCTCTGAAATGACCCCAGGCGCCCAAAGAACAAACCAGAAATGCAATCAATCAGGTTCCCCGTGAGGCCGACCCAAGTGGCCGCTACCCAGGCATCTTAACACACTTGTGAGGCACTGAAACTGGGCCAGGCCCGGTGTCCCCCGCTCTGGCGCTGTCCCCTCCCTCCAGGCCAGCTCTCTGGCTACACTGCAGCCTAAACGTCACCTCTCAGCCGCGGCCAATGCGGGACTTCTAGGTCCCACCGGCATGCTGAGCACCGCATCACGTTCCTCCCGGCACTCGGCCCCCCCACGCTTGTAAGGCTGGGTCGCGGGTCTCTCACTGGCCTGAGGTCTGCTCGCCACCAGCTCCCAGTCCACGTGGCACGTGTGGGGACGCACTCACCTGCCCCTGGAACAGGTGGCCGACAGAGCAGAGGGCTTCCGGGCTGCAGGATCCCGTCCGGGGCTGACATCACTTTCCTTTCCCTCATTCGGACTTTTAGCCATGAACGCTGATTCGCTGTTTCTCGCCACACCGGCTCGAGTAAGGGCTGAACGTCAGAGGGAGCGTGCCTGACCCTTCCGCGTGGCCAGGACTTCCACCGTGAGCCCTCAGACCGGCTTGGTGCCTTCCTCCCTCGGCCCGCCTGGGGAATGCTCCTGGGGGCTGCACAGGACAGGCACGCGAGTCACAAGCTGGGGGACAGGGCTGGGAGCACGGGGGTCCCGGGAGGAGAGTGAGAGCACCGTGCAGGGCCCGAATGTGCAGAAAGGGCCTTTTCTGAGAGAAGCCAGCGAGCGTCACCAGTAGGACCCACAGGAGCTCCGTCCGCCTGCCCGAAGTGTGAAGCACGAAAGAGACAGGGAGGGGTAAACATCCCCGCAGCAGCTCTTTCCTCTGGAATCGGGCCTCAGCCCCACTCCAGCCACGTCCCTCAGGAATGAGCTGGGTGCTTCCCCCGAAGGTCCCCCTGGAGAGGCAGTTCAGGGGAGGCGGGGACAGCGGCATCCTGGCCGTCAGTCCGGCACCACTGGGGGCCCCGCCCAGCTACCTCCCGTCCCCTCTGCCCTGGGGCCTGCCCTCTGCAGCCTGTCCCTGCCCCCCTGCAGGCCTCGCTCGTGGCCCCCGCTGCGTCCTGATCCCAGGAGCTGCCAGCACAACCAGATTAAACTACTAGATTGGCATCGTCCGTATTTATAAAAGTCCCACAGCCAAGGGGAAATTTGCCCGAGCGTAGGCATCTTAGTACCAAGATTCCCGAGGACTTTGACGTGCAGAGTAAGTTCTGCACAGTTCAAATTTTCTGGACCGCTTATGCATTACGTTTTCGTTCTTAAAATTAATAAATGCTGTCAATGCACGTGAAGACAAAGCCTGGAGGGAGGGGGAGATATCCAGCTGCAAACAAGAGCTTCTACCCTCTGAACCGAGCAGGTGCTCCTTCCTGCTGGGACGCAGGTGCCCGCCGGTGCCCGCCGGACCCGCTGGGCTTGCAGGTGCACAGGGCACTGGGCGGGGGAGCGCTCTGGCCCCTCACCCGCGCACACAGCCACGCGGCGCATGTCCCTGAGGCACCGCTCCTCTCACGTCCCTGCCCGGAGGGTTAGGAATCCTACTTATCACACCGGCTCATTCCCCGTTTCCACGCGTTCTGGGGTCAAGGTTGTACCTCTCAAGGGACAAGGTGGGTGGCTGTTATTTCTATTCATACTAATACTACCAATGGCATTTTTCCGACTCGAGGCCGGGGGCTCCACACTGTCGCCCGGCCGCGTGCTCACCTTCGGTCCACGCTGCGGGTCCACACTTGTAAGGCTGCGTGGAGCATTACGGGCAGGATGGGGCGCACCTGACGGCTGCGGCATGGAGTGGGTGGAGGGCAAGCAGGGACAGGCTCACAGAGGCAGAGGACAGCAAGGGCCCAGATCTGAGGCTGCGAGCACCTACTCACCTCACCTTCCTGCTGGCGGCCACACGTACACGAGACCCGGCGGGAGGCCTTGGCTTCGGGAACGGCATCCGCCCCACGAACCGTGCACTCCAGGATCCACGGCACCTGTGTTCTCCCATCTTAGAGACGTCACACGCCGTGGCCGCGGGAGCTGGTGTCTGACGGGATGCAACACGCTGGGAGAGCAAGGGCAATTTAAGGCGAACCATAGTAATTCATCAAAATCACCCACCACTGTGGCCATACGGCATGTTTTTACCCTTCCCCGTAGAGATTCTCACCTGGTACACGGCATTCATAAACAGAGGCTTCCCGGCAGCCCCGTGGGCAGGCTTGGCTCTGCGCGAACTTCCAGGGCGCTGCCCGTGGCGGAGTGGGCTCCGAGCTCGGTTTCCACAGAGAACACTGAAGCGTGACGCCACGGCAGCCCTGCTCTTCACGGGGTCCTCCGCGCGCCCAGCCCTGGGCAAGGCTGCAGCACGGGGGCCACATGATGGGGCAGGAAAGGCGCACGCAGGGCACAGGTTGGGCGTGGAACGCCGTACTGGGTCAGAGGATAACCTGCCAATTTTAGTTGTTTGAATGGAGTTTAGAAAAAGGATATCTGGAAGAGGTTCAGAGGTGATGCTTTGATTCTAGAGATGCACAGAAAGATCAGTGTTTTTTTTTTAAAGATTTTATTTATTTATTTGATAGAGACAGAGACAGCGAGAGCAGGAACACAAGCAGGGGGAGAGGGAGAAGCAGGCTTCCCGCCGAGCAGGGAGCCCGATGTGGGGCTCGATCCCAGGACCCTGGGGTCATGACCTGAGCCGAAGGCAGTTGCTTAACCAACTGAGCCACCCAGGCGCCCACCTTTTTTTTTTTTTTTTTAAAGATTTTATTTATTTATTAGAGAGAGAGACAGCGAGAGAGGGAACACGAGCAGGGGGAGTGGGAGAGGGAGAAGCAGGCTTCCCGTGGAGCAGGGAGCCCGACGCGGGGCTCGATCCCAGGACCCTGGGATCGTGACCTGAGCCGAAGGCAGACGCTTAACAACTGAGCCACCCAGGCGCCCCTGAAAAATCAGTTTTAAATTCCTTTGTAAGCAGGCTTGTTGAAGAGTCTAGCAAGAGCTCAGCTCCAAACAGGACAGATGGTGGGGAAACAGCCAAATTTGCACGGGCTGCTCATGAGTGCTCCCGGAAGCACGCCCCCACCCACCGCCCCCAGACTACAGCCAGGGCCCTGCTCACCCGTCTGTGGTGGGCCTGGGAAAAGTGTCCTGGCTCGCCCACACCGCGTGGCCGACGCTCAGGGCAGGTCCCAGGTCCCCTGGGGGAGGAGGACATCAAGCTCTTCCCCACCCTGCAGCGGACATCAGGGCAGCCTTACCGGACGGTGCGTGGTCCACGCAGGCCCTCAGGGAATGCTGTTCCCACAGGGAAACTCCACCGTGGCTGTGGACGGCTGGGATTATGTTCTCTTGGGGGAAATATGTCAGATTTTAAAAACACAAAATAAATTCACGGTTAATAAAAAGGCCTCGAAGTGACAGGCCTGAACAACGGCCCCTTGTTGTCACCTTGTTGTCACAGAACAGGAGCCGCCGGAGAAGGGCTGCCCCCCCCGGCACGGCGTGTCCGGCTCATCGGCACACTGGCGAGCCCGTGCCCAGGCCTGATAGCAAATTCGGGCTCATTCAGGAACCGTCGAGTCTCTGCTCTAGCGTTTCACTTTGGTTCACGGTACAAAGACATAAAACAGAAAACCCTCTGAAGAGAAAAACTACCTTCTATACGCAGCTTGAAAATGGAGAACCTCATTTTCCAGTTGAGCCACATTCACGGTCAGCCAGGGGCAAGGTCTTCAGGTCCCTCCTGCCAAGCTGCCCAAAATGACATTTCAAGATGTTTTGCTGCCTAGTGGTAAGATCCGAGGAGGGTGAGCCGCCACAGGGCAGGGTCAGACCGCAGGGTGCCCCCTGCCGCCCGCCGTCCCGTCCTCCAATCAGCAAGGAGAGCCTGCCGCCCTCTGTGCTGTCCTTCTGGGCTGGAAGCCCACAGCCCCAAGGGCCCACCCCATTCCCACCCCGCCATACAGGGACACCAGCCCCTGGGAACGTCCACGTGCCCAGATACTTGAGAACCCGCTTGTTCCTGCTGGCATCCTGCTTTTCCTGTTGGATGTGGGATTACGGCCTCCGGACGGCTCAGAACCTCCCGGGGGCCAGCTCCGCGATCTCTGATCAGGCAAAGCCCAGAGCTTACAAAGTGCAGCTCCAGGCCCGGCAGCTCCAGGCCCGGCTCGGAGGAGTCACCACCGCCAGGGCTGTCAGACGGGCTGCAGACACGCGCTCTCCTCCAAGGAGGAAAGCCCGGCGAGAGGAGGAGCCCCCGGGAGTCACCTGAAGAGAACAGCCGCTGCGTGGAGATCAAATCCAGCTATTTTAACACCCCATCCGAACACCACGGAGTAAGCAGCCGCCAAGTTTGAGAGCCCTGTCCTTCCCCAGCAGAAGGTGGGGGTCAGACCGTGCAGGGGGACTGCAGAGACAGCAGGGGCTTCTTCGCGGCCCAGGCCCCCCTCCACCCACAGCCACTGCCTGAGCTTCGGCCCACACCCTCCCCCCAGGCTCGGGCACCAACCAGCACATTGGGTGCCCGTGAGCACGGGGACGCAGCACATGCAGCTGGGGAACCGTCTTCGTGAACCGAGCAAGCTCCTTTCCTCGGGGGACCCGACAGCTTTCTTGTCAGGGCCCAGCACTGCCTTGTGAATGACACTGGAGCCCAGTGTCCCCAACCAGGGCTGCCCCCGAGGTGCAGGCCCAGTACCACCCCCAGGAAGGACTGGCAGCTCCGATGCCGAGTCAGCAACACACAGAACCGCACACGCCAGCTCCCCGAGCTTCCAGGGACGTTCCAGAACGAGGCCGCCAAGGCGCACCCGACACACGTCCCGGAGAAGACGGGACCGAAGGACTGGAGCCTGCCCCACGCTGGAAAGGCTCGGCCAGAGCTCCCTCCACAGGAACCACCTCTGTTCCCTGGAGGCGGGCTGCTCGTCCCGGCAAGGGGCAGAGCTGGCGGCCTTGAGTGAGACAGTGAAGCAGCCTTCTCACCGAGCTGAGCACACACTCCAGCCGGCGAGAAACCCCCCAGGAGCTCCACTGCTTCGGTGGCCCCTCTGCCCTGGCTGCACGGTGAGGTCGCCAGGAGGCCAGGAATCCGCTTAGACCATGTTCCTACTGGAAGGCCCTGCCCGGGCGGCTCGGCCCGGGGCCTCCGCAAAGCTCCTTGGGGGGGATCGGACTGCGGCGCCAGCGTGGAGAATCACCATCCTGTCTGGCGCTGACACGTGTTGAAACTGGAACCCACAGAGCTCAGCCCATAGCCCTGGGGTAACGCAGAGCACGCAGCACGCCCATCACTGGTGTTTCTCTGGACGGGTACACCGCGGTGCCCCACCCAGGCCACGGCCGCTGGACAGCACCCACGTGCCTCCTTCTGGAAAAGACTGCAGTGTGACGAGAACCTCGGGGGTCAGGACAGCAGACTCCCCACCTGCCCCCGCCCCTCCCTCTGGCGCCCTCTGGTGGCGGGGCTCAGGCCACGCCAAGGGTCCAGCAGCAGGTCCTTCTCGAGCTCTCAGACCTCAGAGCCGCACTCGGGGCCTCCCTCCCTCAGGCCACGTGAGGGCCGCACATGCACATGCATTCACACACGCATGCACACACCCGTCTCTATGTACAAGACGCTTTTATTGGCTTTGAAGTTGTGTTTCCGGTGCTTTCACGGAAAGCAGTACTTGAGACAGTTGTGTGTGTCGGGCTCCGTGCAGCACACTTTCGGGATTAAAGGCCGACGATCGGGTAGTGAACCTTCAAGTACAGTCAGGATTGATGGTGTCGGGCTCTGAATTTGGGGACTAAAGATCTGACTTAATGGCTGGGCTCGAATGCGGAGGATAGAGCTTAATGAACACCCAGAGCAAAGGTGGTCGCCACCACACTGGGCCCTCCAACCAAGGCCCGCGGGGTGGGAAGTGGGAGCCGTGAACCAGCTGTGTGGGCCGTGCGCATCCTGGGGGGCGCCTTCATCCCACGAGTCCCACTGAGTCCGTGTGCGCTGTCCCCAGGACGCCCAAGCGAGGCAGTCCTAACTAATGATCTTGTGTTGAGAGTATTTTGGGATCTCGGAGTTAAAATAACCGGACTTATTTTTCTTTTATCCAAGAAGTAAAAAAACGTTACAAGAATACAGATCCTGGAGATCTCTGTACATCACAAGGCTGAACGCAAAGTCTTTGAGACCATTTCTCTACAAATAGAAGAGTATTTCAGGGAAAAGCCTACATGTGTCCTTCTATGTAAACAGTAGAACTATGAAGAAATATCTTATTTTGAGGAAGTTTATTGTTACATTTTTGCAATAATAGATGAGGCACGACTATCTCCTGCTTCTCCAACAACTCAATAAAAAAGACAATAATCAAGGATAACAGTGAAATTAAAATAAAAATACAAAAGCCAAAGGTTTTAGAGACAAAAAACAACTACAGTCTATGTGTGGGGAAGCTGTGAATGGTTTTAGTTGAGCCTTGCAAAAAGTTTCTTTCCCCAATTCCGATGAAGCCCAGAACCTCGAGCCAGGGCCTTCAGAGACCGCCCCCCCCACCCTGTCCGCCCAGGGACCCAGGCCGCGGCGCCTGCCCGGCCCCCCACGCAGCTCAGCGCGCAGCCCCGCCTCTCCTGCCCGCGGTGTTAAAGGGGCCGGAGCGTGGTGCACATGGCGGGCAGAGCCCAGCCCAAGGCGCCCCGAGTGCCAGCGGGCAGGGGCCAGGGCCAGGGTGACGGCTCCTCCATCAGTAAGTGGCAGCTGGTGAGGCCCTGACAGTGAGTGACTCGTGAGGGGGGGCCCGCCGCCCTGGGGACAGGGCTGGAAGGACCCCAGACCACCCTGAGGGAGCCTGCCAAGAGTGCTCCTTTTCCTTTAAGCCCCGGTCATCGGCACTGACCCTGGGTCACATCCTTCAGTTTATGAGGAGCCCCAGAAGCAGTACACAAACAGCAATGTTTTTTTCCCAGCCAAAAAAACCAGAACTCTAACATACACGGACACAAAGCCTCGAGCACCAAAAGAGAAAGAATTTCATGTTGTCGCCTCATTATGAACACTGATAACAAGGATGACTCAGAAGCAGGTTGCGCGCCCTTTCCTTCTGGATCAGCATCTGCCACAAGATTCTTGTTTATCTTGCTTGCTGGAAAGGAGCCAGGAGGGAGATGTGAAAGGGACACAGGATCGGGAAGAGGGCGGCCTTGGGACGGGGGCCACAGTAATGGTCTGGTGCCGGTTAGATGAAGCTCTTTTGTTCCCTTTTCAATGCTGGGGAAAGTCCCAACACACCAGACAGACTGTCCTAGGAGAGGAACGCACAGCGGGACCAGCTTGGGATGCAGTGTGCTGACAGCCAGGGAGCGACGCCTGCACAAAGGTAAGTGGGCAAGGGCACAGAGAGGGACATTTGTCCTCCTGTGTCCACACTCACGGGCTTGGGCAGCTTCTCCTGGATGAGAGCTATGTCCGGCAGTGTTTGCTGGTGACATGTGTACACGAATGGAAGCAAGAGACCTTGGTAAGAATCGAGACCCCCAGCAGAGCTGCAAGCGGGGACCGGCCGTCCAAAGGCATCGGGGTGGGGGCAGTCTGCAGAAACTCAGAGTCTGGGCTCTCTGAAAGGTCAGCTGCGGCATTCACAGAGGCTGTGCTAGGAATCCTGCCAGTGTTCAGAAGCCCCGAGGGGAAGAGGAAGCGCTCTAGTACCTTCTGAAAGAAGGGAAGGCGGATACAGCCCACTGCAGGTGTCAGGACTTGAAAGAAGAGTCACCTGCGAGGCCAGGGGGAGGGAGGGCGGGTGCGTGTAACAGGCGTGCCCACCGCCGGCGCACCGGCCGTGGGGTGTTAAGGCAAGCCCACGCCCACCCTCTAAAGCTGGGGGCCCCTGGCCAGGTCATGGGTGCCTGGACCAGGGTCTCTCAAGGAACCGGCACTAGGGTTTTCCAAGGCAACGCGTGCGCTTTGGGAGGTGGCGCAGAGACGCCTGATCTCCCGCAGACCACCGTGAGGCAAAGCTCTCGGGCTCGTCTGTCTCACGGAAGACTCGCAAGTTAGCGGGAAAAGCCGTCTGCAAGGCCAGCTGTTTGTGCTGTCGTTACTGAGAGTGCGTGTGCGGGCGTGTGCACACCCACGGCCGACACTCCACCCGCGATTAAACTGTGTCAGAGAAGGAATACAGTTTCTGGAGAGAGAGAGAAAGCTGTGTTGCTAGGTATTACGCGTGAATGCCAAAGTGACCCCTTGGATTCTCAGTAGTTTGACTACGCCCCGGGTTCAGTAGCTAACGCCCGAGTGTCCGTGTCCCCGGGCCTGGGGCGTGGCTGGCGTGGCCGGTGCGGCGGCGGCACGGATCCGAGGAGCCCCCGCGGGCCCGGCTGCTGTGGGCGAGGGCGGGGGCACCCCGCCCCTCACTGCAGCATGATGTCCTTCAGATTCTCCTGCAGGATGGTGTCCTTCACAGCGTGGAACACGAAGCGGATGTTCTCCGTGTCTATGGCGGTGGTGAAGTGGTGAAACAGGGGCTTGCTGCGGTTCCGTCTCTTCCGGTCGAAGCACTGCACCAGGTAGCGCTGCACGTCCTCCAGCCTGTGCGGGTCGCCCTTGAAGTCGGGGAAGTGCTTCTTGATGCTCACGGTCTCGACCTTCTCCACCAGGAGGTCCATCTTGTTGAGGAAGAGGATTATGGAGACGTTGAAGAAGAGCTTGTTGTTGACTATGGTCTCAAAGATGTTCATGGACTCCACCAGCCGGTTGGTGCGCCTGTCCTCCATGAGCACCTGGTCGTACTCGCTGGAGGACACCATGAACAGGATCGATGTGATCCCGTCAAAGCACTGGAACCACTTCTGGCGCTGGGACCGCTGGCCGCCCACGTCCACCATCTTAAAAGGGATCTTTTTAATGACGAAGTCATGTTCCACAATGCCCTTGGTGGCCTTCCGTGCCAGCAGGATGTCCTGCTTGCTAGGAAAGTAGTTCTGTAAAATACAGGAGAAGGTGAAAGTTTAGCAGCAGCAGAAGAACACGGGAAAATGAGGATCAAGAGTCCAATGCACTTGGGTGAGAAGTTGCACTGAACACCAAAAGCCACTTTCGTCTGTACCATCAGACACTGGCCACGGAACAGAGGCGAAGGCAATAAGAGCTTCTTTCTTTTTTTTTTTTTTTAAAGATTTTTTAAATTTATTTATTTGAGAGAGAGAGAATGAGGGAAGAGGGCAGAGGGAGAAGCAGACCCCCTGCTGAGCAGGGAGCCAATAAGGGCTTGTTTCAAGCGAGCAGAGGCCCCCTGGCCTGAGGCAGGTTGCCGGAACCCCCGGGTCTGTTTCTGCCCACGGCCACCTCTGTCCCTTCCTGAATTCTAAAGCATGCGCGTTCCCAAACCTTACTGTGAACTAATTTAATCTAGGTTTGCGATGCTAGTTAGATTTAGTCCGCAATCTACGTAATACGTCATTCTGGGAAGTCTTCCGCAACCGTGGCGCTGCCGTTAAAACCCTCCACGACCACTGCGCACAATCACGCGGGCAGCGGCCCCGCCAGAAACCAAACAGGGGCGATGAGGCCTCTGGGTCCAGAGCCCGCTCACACGGGAGCAGGGGCAGAGAGCCAACACTGCAGGGGAGACAGCGACCGGCGCGAGAGGCCCCCCCGCAGGAACGATCCAGCTACTTCACCACATAAACGGGGAGGAAAGGGAAGACGGGGGAGAAACCTACGGAGTAGAAGACAGGTGAGTGACGCGGCCCAAGTGTGAAGGACGGGCCTTACGAGGGCGCGGATTCCAACTGCCAAACAAGCAGCGCACACGGGAAAACACGGATGGGACACGCGGGCAGATCCCCGAGCAGACCGGATGGCGGTCGATATCGAGGAATGCTGCGGATGTCTTAGGAGCAACAGTGGTGTCGCGGGCAGGATTCAGGATCCTGTTACTGTGGAACGACGCGAGGATGTGTGTGCTCCTGGCGGAGGGCGGCCCGGAGGCTCATCCGACGATTTGTCCTTGTGTGTGTGTGTGTGTGTGTGTGCGTTTCCCATCATAAAACGTTAAAGGAAATCCTCCGTTCACTAAAGAATCCCTGAGTCCTCTGTGGTAGTCCGAGCAAGAACGTGAGGAGGGAATGCTCACGCCACGCACGGACGTTCCCTCCACGCTGACCCAGAGTCGGGAGCTGAGTGAGGGCAAGACATGACAGCTCCGTCCACAGTCATCGGATGCGGGGCGCAGGGCGCCCAAGGATGGTGCACACACCCGCGGGCCGGGGGCTGCTCCGGCCTCCAAGCACACGCTTCCTAACCCTGGCTCACAGTTCTCGGGGGTGGGGGGTGGGGTCTGTACTCACCAGCTGGCCGATCCGGTCCAAGTTATCCAGAAAGTACTTCACCGATTCACCCTGTCACAGAGGAAAAACACGCACGACTCAGTCTTGGTGGAGAACCCTGATTTGGCCACTAGGAGATGATAACAGAATCACATGAGTGTTGTTTCCCCTCTGTATAAATGGGAAGGCAAAGAGACTAAGAGCATACAGGCATTTTTAAAAAATTAAAAACACAGCTGAAAACATTTTTAAATGCAGTTTCTCTAGAATTCAAGTTCAGACTGTGTTTTCAAAGCACCCCGGCTGAGTCTGGTGACGGGCAGGGGGCTGGCCCCTCTGGCCGGGCTAACCCTTCCTTTCCAGACAAGCACACTGGCCTGCTCCAGAGCCAGAAGCTTACGTTAGGGCCCTGTGAGCAGTCCTGCTTGGACAGAGATGGCCCAGGGCACTGTGGATGTGGTCTCTAGAGAGGGCAAATCTTCAACGACAGGCCTGTGACCACACACTTTCCAGTTTCCGGAAACGGGCCCAACATTCCACTGCTGCCCCCCACGTCTGTACGACCTGATTCGCAGCCTCGAACGAGAACCTTCAGTCTGGGTTCCTGCGGTGGAACAGCGAACCTGTCACGGCCTGGACGTTCTCTGCCCTGAACGTCCATACAGAGACCGTTCTCCAGCAAACGTGCACCTTATGGTCACCCTGGGCCCCGTTTCAGGAAAAGCGTTTAGAGGGTGTTCAAACACTGAAGGGAGCGGGACAGAGGACGGGGTGAGCGCATAGCTGCGATTCTCCCTCAAGAAGCAGAAGGCAGACGAGTCACGGCGCCCCGCGCACACGGAGGACGTGGCTTCCACAGGCACCACCGGACGGCGCTCGGTGGCTCGGGCTCCCTCACGCGGGCCCGGGGACAGTCCCGCCGGGGAAGCCCACGTCTGCCTGCGTTCACACAGAAGCGTGCAGGCGGCAGGCTGACACCCTAGGCCGTCACGGAGGAGACACCACCGGAAAGGTGCGGGATTATGGCTCGAGCCTATGACTTTATATAAAACAGTAAAGGAAACCGATGAAAATGACAGGAGCAACACCCTGACCCCTGGAGTTCTGCCCCAGTCAGCCTCCAACAGGCCCCAAGGAAGACAGTAAGGAGTCAATTTGCTTCAGTGGGAGTCAGCTGTCCCGTTTTACGTCCCTCCAGCCCTGTGGAGGATTGACAAGACAGCAGTTTTAAGGGGGACAGAAACACGCATCACACACACTCTAGCACAGAGGATTCGCATGTGCAGTTCTCCCGAATGTCAGCGTGCGGTGGGCGCAGTCTGCTCTCTGCTCTAGGGACACACAGGCAGGAGGGATGGCACCTGGGGCTCCAGGACGGACACCCCACTCCCTGGCACCCCGCCTCTGCCATTCTGCCAGCCGCGCCCTTCGGTGTCTGTCCCCTTCTGACACCAGCCTGGGTGTGGGGACAGCCATCTCCACAGGGTGGGGCAGCTGGTCCAAGAAGGGGCGACAGAGAAACCCATCTGATCCGTGACTTCCCCCACAACCACGTCTCTCTCAGCTCCCCTGCCTCCCACTCAGGGACTCTGGAGGTGCAGGGAGAGCTGGTGGTGTCTGCACACCTGGAGACCAGCTGGCGGCGGCCCCTCACAGCCCGGGCCACCCTGGGTCACTCTGAGGCATGCGGTGGCACCGGGCGAAAAGAAAGTGGGCTTTGGTGTGGTTGGGCATAAAGTCACGGCCAACGTCCCGTCACCACGGCCTGACAACTGTCCTGGGGAAACAGTGACACATGCGTGCTCACCCAACGGTGAAGGTGTGAAAGGAAAAGTGCCCCAGAGGACACAATGAAGGATGAGCGAAGTATAAAGTATTAAAAAAGCGAGAAAGCGGTATGTCCCAGTTTGAATGGAAAGATCCCTAGTGAGCTTGAAGTCAGGGTCACCCCACCTGCGCTCCAAATGTTAGCATCCTTTCACTCCTTCAGAGGTACAAGATTTATCTGGGGCTCTCTGCCACCACCTGCATGCTCGGGGGGGGTGTACGAGGAGGGGGAACCCAGTTTCATGCCAGGCCTGCCTCTTCTCGGCACTAACTTGCGGGTCCCTGCGGCAGCTGCCCTGGGGCTGTCCGTCCACAGAGCTCCCCCATCAAGGCAAGGAGGGAAGAGAATCAGCTCGTTCGGACCAGCAAGGAGTCACTGAGCTCCACACTCCGTGGCCCCGCCAGGCTGAGTGGGGACCATGGTTTGGATGCTGTGGTTTACCGTCAGGGACTGAGGGGTACGCCATCAGATTCGACATGCAGCCTACAGAACGATCATTTGCACGGGCTTCATGGTTCCCAGAGCACCAGTTCCTTAAAACGTCCAGGTTTAAATTCTGACAGATTTCCGACACTGGGGGAAGGAGTCACGTCTTGGGAGAAATGGCAAGTGGCAGGAACTAAGGGGCCACCACAGAATGAACCATGTAGCACCCGCTGCAGACTGTGCCACCGCCCCCATCATGTGCTGAAACCTAGCCCCCAGGGCCATGGCATCGCGGCTTTGCAGGGTGGAGCCCCCATGAACAGGGTCAGCGCCATAATAAAAGAGACCCCAGCGCTCTGGCCCCTGCCTCCTGTCTCGTGAGGACACAGCAAGAAGACACCATCCATGAACCAGGAGGGGGCTCTCACCACACCCCGAGTCTGTGGGCACCTTGACCTTGGGCTTTCCAGCTTCCAGAATATTTCTCAAAATCACAGGTTAGGTATGTTTATCAGCAGACCAAACGGACAA
The DNA here is from genome assembly GCF_002201575.2 of Neomonachus schauinslandi. Taxonomy (NCBI): domain Eukaryota; kingdom Metazoa; phylum Chordata; class Mammalia; order Carnivora; family Phocidae; genus Neomonachus; species Neomonachus schauinslandi. Next base: position 174,472,006 of record NC_058407.1, on the reverse strand, counting down.
AGATGGCACCTTTACAAAAAGAGGATCACGTGTGGCCAAACAGTCCCGGGGTCCTCTTGATGGCCACTGCAGTCTCATGGTCTAACGAGAAAGAGTACATGAGAAATGGGCTTTTTATAACCCTCCTTGGTCGGAAGATCTAAGTCACTTCTTTAATAACACCATGGATCCACGGAGTAGACGAAAGCTTGTTAGGATGTGCTCAGAGACTACTAGGCACAGGCTTGACATCAGACTGCTTTCCTGACCCAATTCCCAGCAAAATGTGCATTTCTATGACCAGCAGCGGGACGAGTCTGGGGGGTGCTTGTGGTGGTGAAGGGGGGCTGATCAGTCTCAAGCAGCAGCGGGTCTTTTTGGGGTGCTTACAGTTGTGCCACAGATGGGCAAATGTGGCCGGAAGACAGTGGGCAGGGCCTGGACATATCACACCCATAGAGAGAATGAGCTTTTTGGCAAATGGACTCTATTCTTCATGACATCTTCCCTGGGAGCACCCATCACCCACACCTGCTGCAGACGAATCACATAGCGGGCTCGCTGCTGCTTTGAAGCTTCTGTCCCCATCACCAGACACACCCCTGCACACCCGTCCGTCCGTGTGCTGGCGGTCCCTGCATTATGAACCAGCCCCGTCAGAGGACATCGGCTGACCTTGTACACTTCATCCAGCTAATTCAAGACTGCGAGTGAACAGACTCGGCTTTTTCAACACCACATAAGACCAGGCCGTCAAGATCAATATTCCAGGGGTGCCTGGGTGGCTCAGTCGTTAAGCGTCTGCCTTCGGCTCAGGTCATGATCCCAGGGCCCTGGGATCGAGCCCCTTATCGGGCTCCCTGCTCAGCTGGAAGCCTGCTTCTCCCTCTCCCACTCCCCTTGCTTGTGTTCCCTCTCTCTCTGTGTCTCTGTCAAATAAATAAAAATAAAATCTTAAAAAAAAAAAGGATCGATATTCCAGGTTGACTGGTCACACCCGTTTTCCTGCCGGCGATGAGACCCATTCTCCCACACCCTCGGTTCAGTTCCTAGTACTTCCTGCCAGTGCCGCGGGCTGACGGGTGCGCAGGGACGGCGGTTACAAAGAGAAACAGGAATCTGCACTTGGGGCCGGTGCGTTTTCAGTTTGGAATCCTATCTCTGCACACATGAGCTGTTCCTATAGTTCCTGGACCCAGTGAGGTTGATTTTGGTATTCTAAAATGGGGTCAGTCACATGGGATGGAGACACAGGGCTTGTCAATGGTGAGCTAGAGGACTCAGAAGTTTACTTCACTCGTTTAAACATATTACGAAGACAAATTTTAAAACTGCTGTATATTAGAAACAACAACAAAGTATTCCAAAGGTCAGAATTTCATTTTTATTACTTACAAATATCATATTTAAGACATAACTTTGGCTTTATAGAGATGCTAACCAATGTTTGAATAGAGAACTACAAACACTTAAAAAAAAAAAATTATCTAACTCCCCACAGGAAACCCTTCACTTGAATTCAGGCTTTGCCAATACCTATGACATTTCACTGGGGTCTTGTGAGAGTAAATGATATCACAGCTGTGAAAGTATTCTGGAAAAAGATAAAGCATCATATTAATATACATCACATAGAAATAGAGATTCTCAAATTTTAATCTGGGTGCCTATAAATTGTTGCTAATTGGCAATCCTAAAATATTAGGTATAAGATTCACTGTAGCACCTCTAGAATATCAAAAGCCCGGGAAGAACCCAAGTGTCCACAGACAGAAGGAAGGCTGGCTGCACAAAGCACGTTATCTTCACGCGGGGGGCCGGACGCAGCTGTGGAGAGCGGATGGTTGACACACGGCTGTGTGAAAGAAGCAAGGGGCACAACAAAGTCTCCTTGTGTGTAAGAATTGGTGGGGAAATTAAAGCAGTTGCTATTGGCGTATATTTAAGAAAGGAGACACAGAAAGATAAACCAGCAACAGATAAAAATGATGAGGTACAGGGAAGAGGAAGACAGGGGAGGAGACACAAGGGTAGAAGCTAGATGTCTCAGAATGCATTTTGCCTTTGGAACCATGCAGGTATCTTGCATAACTAAGAACAAAATTTATTTAAAATATCAACCCCTCAAAATGGAAACCAAACTACAACAAGTGAACCTAACAGCGTGTCAAGTGGGGGCAGAGCCCAGGACACTGGTGGCCTAGCACTTCTGCCCCCGAACGTGCAGGTGTGGAGGAAGCTGGCCCGAGGCTGGCTCACGCTGGTGGTCCTTGTCTTACGGGATGTCGCCGTGCTTGTGAAGTCCCCCACCCCCGTTCCCGGGGCCAGCTGCTCCTTCCCATCTGTCATTAAGACCCCAGGAAAAGGTCCACCGTGAGCGCTTTAAAGTGCCAGGCCCCTCTCATCTGGGATTTCTCTTTTTCTTCAACTGAGGTCAAATTCACATAACATGAAATTAACCATTTAAAGGCGTGTGTGTGTAGGGCGCCTGGCTGGCTCAGTCAGTGGAGCGTGCGACTCCTGATCTCGGGTTGTGGGTTCGAGCCCCACACTGGGTGTAGAGATTACTGAAATCAATAAAACATAAAAAAACAAAATCCTGAAAAGCAAGTGTCTGTAACACAGTGGCATGTAGCGTCTTCGCGGTGATGTGCATCCGTCAGCTCTACCTCGTCTGAAGACGCTGTTGTCACCCCCGAAGGCAGCAGGTACTCCCCCGTTCTGCTCGGCATTGCGCGCTCACGGTTCACCCATGTCGTAGCAGCTGTGGGTGTCCTCCGTTCTCTCGCTGAACACCCCGCATGGGCACACCATCCAGCGCTCACCCACTGCTCAGTGGACGGGCATCTGGACGGCCTCCAGCCCTTGGCTACTGCTAGGAACATTCACGCAGAAGTTTTCATTTGAACACCTGTTTTCAATCCTTTTGGGCATATATTCCACCTAGTAGTGGAATTTCTGGGTCATACGGCAATTCTAGGTTTAATTTTTTGAGGAACCACCACCGTGTTCCACAGCGACCACCCCCGTTTGCATCTACACCAGCAAAGGTAAGAAGGCTTCCCATCCCCGCTGGCCCTCGCTAGCCTGTGACCACACTAGTGTATGTGAAGTGGCGTTTCACTGGGATCCTGTCTGGGTTTAAGGCGGTGCTGTCTGTACATGAGGAACTTTGCGGGTGTATGAAGAGCTGCTAGGCTCATCCCTGAAACAGTTCCGCAAGGTTAGTAGTACGAATTATAGACTCAGCCTTGACAACCACAGATTTAGATTCTCCATTTCTATCATAGGGACCGCCACAGAAAATGAGCTAGAAAGAAATTCCAGAGCATGATTTTAGACATTCTCTTCCTCCAGATAAGAAAGCACCGACATCAGAGGGTGAGGGAGGCTGGGAGTAGGGGTGGGAAGGGAGAGGGCTGAGCAAGTTCCTAAAGGTTTCCACTGCAGAATCCCACCTTTTTGATCCCACACGTAAAGAACCTCCAAGTTGTCACTCCGGTCCTCACAACAACACAAAAGCTGAAGAAGCTGAATGAAAACCAACAACCCTTCTTAGATCCGTCCCAGATTTGATGTTACAGGGCAAACCACTGCCCCCCACCTTGGAGAGGCAGGTGAATACAGAGACTTACAGCTTACTGGGGATGGAAGACGCGGCTGGAGCCAGCAACTGATACATTATGCCTGACTTTCACCAGAAAATGACAGTGCCCGCTAAAAGGCAAAAATCACAGCCTGAAGAGATGAAGCAAGCATTGGAGCCAGACTCTGATATGGCAGAGGTTTTGGAATTAACAGACTAGGAATTTAAAATAATTATGATTTATATGCTAAGGATTCTAGTGGAAAAAGTGCACAACAGCAAGAACAGATGGGAAATGCAAGCAGGGAGAGGGAAACTCCATGAAGCACATGGAAATAATACTAGAAACCAAGAAGAAATCACAAAGTACATTAGAAAATATTTGGGGGGGGGGGCCTGGGTGGCTCAGTAGGTTAAGTGTCTGACTTCGGCTCAGATCATGATTTCAGGGTCCTGTGATAGGGCCCTGCATCGGGCTCTGTGCTCAGCGGGGAGTCTACTTGAGGATTCTCTCTCTCCCTTTGTCCATACCCCTGTGTTCTCTCAAATAAACAAATAAAATCTTAAAAAAAATACTTTCACATGTAGTTAATGTATTATTTAGGGGAGAAATCTGTACCTCTAAATTTAGTGATGTATGAAGTGCTGAATCACTACACTGTACACCTGAAATTAATATAAAACTGTATGTTAACTATACTGCAATTAAAATAAAAAATATTTATATTAGAAAAGAAAAACGATCCAAAATCATTTAAGTTTCTTTCTCAAAAAGCCTAAAAAGGAAGAGCAAAGAAAACCCAAGGGGAGTAGAAGGAAGGAAATAAAAAAGACCACATATCACTGAAATAGGAAATGGATGCACAATGAAAAAAAATTAACGGGGCCAAAAGTTGGCTCTTCAAAAAGGCCAACAAAATGTATAACGTCTTAGCCAGTAAGAACAAGGGGAATCACCAGCACCGGCAATGAAAGAGGAGTTACTCTGCAGACCCTACAGACATTACAGAGATATTAAGAGAACATTATGAATAACTTCATGCTAACAAACTGGATTTCTTCGATGAAATGGACAAAACTTTCAAGATTTCAATTTACCAACAGTGAAACCTGAACAGACCTATGTTTACTTTTAAAAAACATGAATGTTAAAACAAAACATGAATTTGTTATAACAAATGTTCCCCAAAAGAAAACCCGAGGCCCATGGTTTCATTGGTGAATTTCACTGAATTAGGTGAATCAAACACTCAAAAAGAGGTAACACTAATCTTATGCAAACTTTTAAAGAAAACCAAAGAGGAAGAATACTTGCTAATGTCTTTTATGAGGGCAGCACAACCCCAATACTAGAACTGACAAGCTTTACCAAAAAGCAAAACTAAAGGGCGCCTGGGTGGCTCAGTCGTTAAGCGTCTGCCTTCGGCTCAGGTCATGATCCCAGAGTCCTGGGATCGAGTCCCACATCGGGCTCCCTGCTCAGCGGGGAGCCTGCTTCTCCCTCTCCTACTCCCCCTGCTTGTGTTCCTGCTCTCGCTGTCTCTGTCAAATAAATAAATAAAATCTTAAAAAAAAAAAAGCAAAACTAAAGACCAAAGCCTTCTTGTACAGACACAGTATTCTTCACAAAAGCTCAGCAAGTTGTGGTATTGCGATTTATGGTAAGAAATGTATATTTGGTCTTCATCCCCTGGCAGGCAGAGCTCCTAAAAGCCTTGGGATTTTCCTAAATGATAAAGAGATAAAGGTACCTTTTATAATTCATAACAAACCCCTTTCAACCTCACCTGTGTTTACGTTAATCAGGCGACTTTTGGAAAGCTCTCAAGGATAGGGGCTGGTCCCCAGAGGAACCAACCGTGATTAGAAGGTTGGAACTTTCAGCCCCACCCCTGACCACTGGGGAGGGGTGAGAGGCTGGAAGTTGAATCAATAACCAATGGCCAGTGATTAATCAATCATGCCTATGTAATGAAGCCTCCATAAAAATCCCTAAACTATAGGATTTGGAGAGCTTCTAGGTTGCTCAACAAAAATGTCTCCATTTTTGGAGGGTGGTGAGCCCCAAACTCCACAAGGACAAAAGCTCCTGTGCTCAGGACCTTCTGGAATGGCACTGCCCTGTGTATCTCTTTGTCCAGCTGTTCATTTGTAGCCTTTAATATCCTTTGTAATAAACAGGTAATCTATTAAGTAAGCAACTGGAATATAAAATTTGAAAAAAAGCAATTCCACTTAGCACTAAGGAACACAATATATTTAGGAATAGTTTTTTTGTTTTGTTTTGCTACAGATTTTGTAGTTTGACAAATAATTATAGATGCACAGAAAGTTGTAAAGATAGTAGAGATCTGTGTACATCACCCCACTGCCCTCGATGATTACATCTCATGTTAGCACAGTACCGTATCGAAACCAGGGAACTGACGTGGGTACAATGTGTGCGTTCAGTTCTACGCACTTCATCACATCTGTAAATTTGTTTAACTACCGTCCCTTCCACAACTGAGAGAGAGACGTGATCTGGGAGCACAGAGATCTCCCCCCAGACACCCCTACAGTCACCCACCCTCCTTCCTGCCATCCCTAACCCCTGGCAGCCGCTAACCTCACTGCCACTCTTTGGTCAGTCACTGATCCGACTGCTGTCTGTGTAGTTTCACCTTTTCTAGAATGTACCTTAAATGGAATCATATAGCAGGTGACCTTTTGAAACTGGCTTTTTCAGTCAGCAGAAATGCCTTGAGATCCAACCAGTTGTGTGTATCAACAGTTTGTTCCTTTTTACTGCTGAGTAGTCTCCAGTGACGGGGATGCACTGTGGCTTCTTCCACCACTCACCCATTTGGAGACCCTGTGGCTGTGGCTCTTACAAGTAAAGCTGCCGTCAACAGTCATGTATGGGTGCTGTGTGGACACAGTTTCCATTTCTCTGGGATAAGTGCTTAGGAGATGGCTGGGTCACATAGTTAAGTACATATTTAGGGTTTAGAAGAAACTCCCAGGCTGTCAGCCGGGATGGCTGTGCCATTTTACATTCCTGCCAGCAACGTGGGAGAGACCTGCTTTCTCCGCATCCTCACCACCTTTGTCTGCTATGGCTATGCTGCTTTTCTGACTTCTATTATGTATCTCAGCATGGTTTTGCACATCCCCTAGTCTGCAATGACCCAGTGGCTGGTGATGCTGAGCATCTTTCCACGTGCTTATTTGCCATGTGCACATCCTCTTGGGGGAGATCTCTTGGTATCTTTTTTTTTCTTAAAGATTTTATTTATTTGACAGAGAGAGACAAAGTGAGAGAGGGAACACAAGCAAGGGGAATAGGAGAGGGAGAAGCAGGCTTTCCGCAGAGCAGGGAGCCCGATGCAGGGCTCAATCCCAGGACCCTGGGATCATGACCTGAGCCGAAGGCAGATGCTTAACGACTGAGCCACCCAGGCGCCCCGATCTCTTGATATCTTTTGCCCACTTTCTAGTTCGATTGTTTCATTATTGCTGAGTTTCAAGAATTCTTTATGTATTCTAGAGAAGGGTCCTCGGTTGGATGTGTGGTTGGCAAATATTTTCTGTCTGTAGCCTTTTAAGGGGGTCTTTTTGCAGAGCAAAAGTTGTCATTTTGAGAAAATCAAAATTGACTTTTTTTCAAAAATGATTTTTTTCTCTTAATGGGTTTTGCATTCGGGGTCATATCTAAGAATACTTCACCCAGCCTCAGGTCCCAGAGTTGCTACTATGTTCTCAAAACTTTCTATTTTATGTTTAAGTCTATGCTCCAGTCTATGTCGCGTCTAAGATCATGAGATTTAGTCATGGCTCCTTTCCTTTCTTTTTTGGTCTATGGATACCCATCTGCTCCAGCACCACACGTGAGAGGCCAGCCTTCCTTTGTTGGACTGCTTCTGCACCTGTGCCAGAATCGGTTGGGTGTACTTGGCGAGGCGGTAGCTTTGGGTCTGTTCTGCTGACCCATGTGCCCCTCTCTCCGCCAATACCACCATGGGGATTACCACATACCACTAGGCTAGTGCCTCTCCATACAAATTTTGGAATAATCATATTTATATTTACAGACGGTCTGGCTGAGATTTTAGTAGGAACAGAAATCTGTATGTGAATGTGGGGAGAATGGACACTGTCCCTCTGGTGAGTCTCCTAATCCAGGAGCATGGTCCATCTTCTCCATCTGTTCAGATCTTCTGTTTCTTTAATGAGTATCCTGTCATTTTTAATCCTACAAGTCCTGTACGTTTTTGCTAAATTTCCATCAGAGTATTTCCCCTTTTTTTTGAACACTTGTTAATGGCATTGGCGTTTTAAATTTACGTTTCCATGTGCTCGTTGCTAGCATACAGAAATAACGTTCACTTTTTACATGTATCCCGTAGCCTTGCTGAATTGACTTAACTAGTTCTGTGACTTTTTGGGTGGTCCCTTGGCATTTTCTATATCATCTGCCAATAGGAACTTTTTGGATATGTGTGCCCCAGGTTTCCTTTCTTATATTTGCTGCCTTGTTGCAGTAGCTAAAATGGATTTTTAAAAAAAGGTTAAAAACCTCTTCTTTGGAAACTGTAGAACATTGGCGCAAAAATTCAAGACCTAAGTAACTGGAGAGATGTGCCATGTTCATGAATTTCAGAAGCCTCAATATTGTTAAGATGCCAGTTCTCCTCAAATTGATCTAGAGACTCGGTACAATGCCAATTAAAATCCTAACAGGTTTTTGTTTTTTTTGGCAGAAAATGACAAGCTCATTTTTAAAATGTATTTCTGAAAAGTGACCTAGAGTAACTTAATTTTGTTAAAGGGAAAACGTCTTTACAATGCCTGATTTCAAGACTTTTCTCTGAAGTGGGAGTAAGAGTGGGATTGGTGAAAGGAAAGGCAGACAGACAACTGAGCAGAAATGAGAATCCGGGAACAGGACCTCCCGCAGATGCCAAGTGGGTTTTGACAGTTGTCAAGGCAACTCAAGTGGGGGAAAGGAACATTGTTTCAAAAAATGGTGCTAGAAAGACATCTGTATGGGGCAGAAAAAGGAACACAGATCCTTATCTATATCATACACGAAAATTAACTTAAAATGTGTTCACAGACCTAAATGTAAAAACAATTAAAACTACAGACTTCAAACAAACAAAAAAACCCACCACATAGGTGAGAATCTCTGCACTGCTGGGTTAGGAGAAGATGCCTGTGCTGGCCGAATGTTCAGATGCGCCTCAACCACTTGTGCCCACGTACAAGCTCTTTCCCTCGAGCAGGGGCAGAGCCCATGGAGAGCAGGCGGCAGCACTCCTGGACTGGGCTACTTGGAGCTGAGCCAGGGAGATGATCCTGGGTGGGCCTGATCTCATCAGGCGAGCCTTTCCCAAGAGGCACCAGGTTGTGAGCGGAGGGGCCCCGTGGCACGGAACCCAGGGCTGCGCCTGGGAGAGCAGAGCGGCTACCGGCCGACGACACGGAACAGCGCTCTGTCACACAGCTGCAAGGAAATGAGTTCTGCCAATGACAGGGGAGCTGGAAAAGGCCGTCGGTGAGACCACAGCCCCCGGACCCCTTGATCTCAGCCTAGAGACTGCGAGAGCGGACCCAGTGAACTCCAGGCACCAGGACTCCTGACCCGCATGCACTGGGAGCCCGTCCATCGGTGTGGTGGTTCTACCTGGCTACGTCGTAACAATTAGGTACCTGGCAACAGGACTAGGAAAGAAAGGGTCACCTTCACTTGTATGTCCTTAGCTTACCAACAGTGTCTTGGCACTTTGGTACTGAATGCTCGTGGGTGAACGAAGATATGGCCTTTTTTTCTAAGCAGCCTTCTTCTAGTGCTAGCTTAGACATTATTTCCTCAGATAACTCGGTGGATTGCTGACTTGTGTTTGGTGTCTAGGATCGATCTAGAGAAACGTGCCCCCACACTGGAACGGCAATAAGGAATGATTTATCCTCCTCCTTATAATGGAGCCGCCTGATTCCAAGCATAGAAGCTCTAAAGCCTAGTGAGTGTCTGAAAAATCTCTTGCTTAGGCATTAGTCATTTGTTAACTCAAAACAAAGGGGATGAGTCAGAATCTTGTTTCTTCAGGTTCTTTATGGAAAGCCCCAGTACTTTTACTGACTTATTCAAGTCAAACAAGGGAAACCCCTCCCCCAAACGCAGTATCTCCCGATCTATCACTATTTACCGTATTAGAAATTAAAACCTGACAGAATTTAAAAATACAGGGACAAGCATAAGTCTAGTTAGCCATCAGAGTGAGGACACTGTCACATGCCAGGTGGTTTCTGGACAAGTCCACTGGCCACTCCTGAGTGAATGAGAGTGAAAAAGACACAGGATTATTCAGTATTATTCTGAAAGTTGTATTGGTCTTGAGGAGCCCCTGACAAGTCAGGACCGCCAGACCACACTGAGAACCACTGCCCTAGAGACCGCCGTACGTGCACCAGAATGCTCCCAGCGGCAGGATCATCAAAGCCAAAGCTGGAATAACCCAAAGTGTGCCCCAAGTTCAATGGATACTAACTGGCAGCATCTTCTCGAACAGCACAGGAGAATGAACAAGAGGGAACTATTACCATGAGCATCACCATGATGAATCTCAAAATATTATGGTGAATGAAAAAACCCAAGTCACAGTAAAATAGTTACACTATTCTTGATTTACACGATGCTTAAAAACTGGCAAAACTAAACCTAACAATAATTACAGTAGCTTAATACACATAAAGTGCTGACTATGTGCCCAGTGCTGATCGAAGTGCTGTACACATACTAACTCAATCCTCAAAACAATGCTTGTGGAAGGCATTACTGTTATCCCCATTTTACAGATGATAAAGCTGAGGCACAGAGGGGTTAAAACCGGGCAAGTTATAAGGTTCCTTAGGACTGCTTAGGGATACTTCGGTGGTAAATATATAGATAAAAGGAATGATGAGCCCAAATCTGAGCAGCAGTTATGGCCGGTGCAGCGGTGTATTCAACGGCAAGAGAGCACACGGTGGACAGTAAATTACCACCAATGTTCTTCATCTGAGCGGCAGGTACAGACATTTGGCTTATTATATTTAAACTGTGTATATGTTTTCAGACCCTCTTCTGTATTCATACAGGATAGGAGAAATACTTACATATTTTACAATTTTAAAAAAAGGAGGGGGGAGGGGGAGAGAGAGAGAGAAACGTAGTGAAGGGCGTCCCAGAACCACCCCTGGGCCGGTGTCTCCCTTCAAGCCAGCTCTCAGGAGAGTGCGAGCATCTCAGTGGGGCCGTCCTGTAGCACTTTTCCCAGATTCCCTGGTTGAGGCTGCTTGCTTCCCACCCGTCCCTTCTCCTGCCACCAGGCTGTCATGGGACTATGAACACACAAAAGCAACATAAATACTCCATTTAAAAAGTACTAAACAGGGGCGCCTGGGTGGCTCCGTCGTTAAGCGTCTGCCTTCGGCTCAGGTCATGATCCCAGGGTCCTGGGATCGAGCCCCGCGTCGGGCTCCCTGCTCGGCGGGAAGCCTTCTTCTCCCTCTCCCACTACCCCCTGCTTGTGTTCCCTCTCTGTCTCTGTCAACTAAATAAAATCTTTAAATAAATAAATAAATAAATAAGGAAGCCTGCTTCTCCCTCTCCCACTCCCCCTGCTTGTGTTCCCTCTCTCGCTGTCTCTCTCTGTCAAATAAATAAATCAAAAAAAAAAAAAAAGTACTAAACAGACTAGACAAGCACCTGGCACTTCAAGGTTGAGGAAATAAGAGGCACTGGGCGAGGCAGAGTGTGTTCCTGACCGGCTGCCCGCTCCGTCCTCTGCCTCGGGGAAGAAATGGAAATGTTGACAGAGGACTAAAAAGGTAGTCATGGGGAATTATTCAGGACTTCCAAGTACGGGAGAGATCACTTTTAGCAAACCAATTACTCAGGCCTGCTTCTAAGCAGTGCTGCCTTTGTGAGTCCATGCCCCTTCTTCTCCCAAAGGTTTGACCGGCCCTGGAATGCCAGGTGGGCCCATCACTGGTCACGGGCCGATCCAAGTCGCCAATCCTGCTGCCCCTTCCCAGACGTGAGGGCAAGCACACCAGAGCCTGCAGTGCCCTTCCAGCCATCCGGACGACACCGAGGTTCTCCTCCCCTTGGGGCACGGGGCATTCTTTATCCCAAACCCCAGGACGCAGGGCCAGCTGAGCTCTCAGGACGCCTCCTCCCAGGGCCGTGCAGGTCCCCCGGGCACCCATCGCACAGCCCGCGAGTCCCAGGAGAACCCCTCGGAAAGCCTGTGGCTGCCCCTTTAAGCCTCCCACCCTGCCCCCATGTCCCTCTCCCCTCCTTCTGCAGGCAGCTCATCCAGGGAGCTAAGTTTAGCTCCCACCACTTCCAGTCTTCCCTCCAGGGACATCCTCTGCTGGTGGGGCCGCCCCAGCAGCACTGCTTTCCGGAGGCCCCAGACGCTTGCTTCGCTGGAAGCATTGAGGGGCCTGACGAAGAAGAGCAGCCCGGTCCCCGGGAGGACAGGGGACCCCCACATACAACCGTTTTGGGCGGTGGGGGTGGCACTCTTCTGCCCGGACTCTCCCCCCCCCCCGTGCATTTTATCCTCCTCAGTCGGGACGAGGGTGGCCTGGTCAATCCTCACAGTCAGTGACTCATTTGGGGCCAGCTTGTTTTGGGCCCGAAACAAGAAAATCTACACAGAGCCACCATACAATGCGCACCTCACAAACCCCGACCCATTTCCTCTGTCACCTGGATCTCGGCTGCGGAGTCCTTTATGACTCAGGCTCATGGAAGAAAACCCAGTATGCACAGGAGTTCATGGGAGGTTCACGTCCCAGCCTGCTGCGCCCCCTGTCACCTCCACTCAGAACCAGAACCCCGACCCAGACCTTTCTCCAGGCCAGGGCAGAGGCACATTGGGCAGGAGCTCCAATGGGAGCTGCAAGACACACACAGTTCCAAGAATGGCTGATGTGGAGACAGAATTTAAGAAACTACAGAGGGAAAAGAAGAGTAAAGAAAACCCAGGAAACCTTTTTTTTTTAAGATTTTATTTTTAAGCAATCTCTACACCCAACACAGGGCTTGAACTCACAACCCCCAGACCAAGCGTGGCTGGCTCCACGCACTGAGCTGGCCAGGCCCCCAGTAAACATTATTAACCAGATGTGATCTGGGCTCCATGTTTTTTTTTTTTTTTTTTTTTTTAGATTTTTTTTTTTTTATTCATGAGAGACAGAGAGAGAGAGAGGCACAGGGAGAAGCAGGCTCCCAAGCAGCAGGGAGCCCGATGCGGGACTCGATCCCAGGACCCTGAGATCATGACCCGAGCCGAAGGCAGATGCTTAACCATCTGAGCCACCCGGGCGCCCCGGGGCTCCATGCTTTTTGAAAGAGGAAACTGAAAGGAATCTTCTGTAGCCACTGGAACTGACTTCATCACCCTCCAGAACCACTGTTAGCTAATCTATGTAATCTCTAAGATAGAAACAGCCCCCACTTCACAGTGTACATGCTTCCAAAACCAGCCTCTCCCCCCTAAACTCAAATACATTTTCACTTGATGTACAATCTGGCAACTCTTGGTCCTTCTTTCACATATACTTGAATATGCTAACAAAACAAAACAATCTCATGAATAGTTGCCAAAATGGGCTACTGGGAAACAAAGATGATCGGCACTGCTGTAATAAAAAAGTAAACCAACAGCAACTAAAAATGTTGCCTTCGTACTTTCGGTCGTGCTTAGTGCCAAACAGCTCTTTAGATCAGGACTCTGAATTCGGCTCCCAGCCACGTTGTCCCGTTGGTGGTATCAACCAGCGCCAGAGCCTAAGAACAATGCAGCCCGTCCAGCTGCCTAGCAGTCTAGCTGTGACCAGAGCCTGCAAACGACCCTTCACAAATATCACAAACGCCACAGCCTTGTCCTCATTCCTCCACAATGACCACCTCTCCCGTCAGTCCCCAACAAGAAGTTTGACAGCAGAGAAATTTGTGAAATAAGACATGCCAAAAATACTGACTCTAAACACCAAAAGCTCTGCTCTGGGGTTGAGGAGGTTGACACGGGTTTCCTCTCTAGGAGGAGATACAAGGGTCTAGCAGGTGCCGGGCTAGGAGATGCTGCACAGACCCTCAAGGTATGAAAGATGGCTGATGGGGTACGTGGTTGCGTCACCACACCCCTCGCTCAGCCCCATAATGGCACCACCAGCAGCTCCTCGGGGCCAGGCACCTGATGGGCATTATCTCTTTTAATCCAAACACAGTCTAGTCATTCCCATTTTCCTACTTGGAGAAACCAAAGCTTAGAAGTTCACTTGCCCAAGGTCGAAACAGCTGCTCAGCCCCAAAGGTCAAGGTCGTAAGCAGCCCAGGAGTGCAGGAGGGTGTAACTGACCACCAAGGACCACACGCCAAGCTCTGTATTTAAGAGTTAAGTCCGAATGTGCTTCCGAAAAATTAAATTAAAAAATCGGAACGAGGACAGTAATCTCATCCGTCATATGACCTGTCAGGAAGACAGAGCTCAGAGCGGCAAGACAATGAGAGGATAAACCATCTGGACTGGGCAGAGCTTTGAAGCCAACCGCTTCCCCCTCGACAGTGGAGGAGAGCCAAGGCCAAGGGGTCAGGGTGCTCTTCAGCGGGATGTTTACCCAGCCTTATCCTCCCCCACCTCGGGCTGAACAAAAGGGAAAGAGAAGTGCTCAAAGCAGCCTTCCCTCTGCCAAAAACTGACTCATCTGCAATGCTCCAGCCTAGCTCTCTGGAGCAAAAGGCCGGCTCTGCTCGTGGAACCAGCCAGAGCTGTGGCAGGCCGGGAGGGGAGGGGGCCAGGGGCAGGAGGCCAGAGGCAGGGATGCCCCAGACGCTCTGGCCGCTGAGCCAGTGTCCAGCTCCTCATAAAGAGCCCTTGTGCTTGATGTCCTCGCCACCAGGGCTGAAGGCTGAGGGTTCCGGTGCTCTCGGGCCGCAGGACCACCGACTCAGCACCCACCCCTGCGCAAATACTCTGAAGTCCTCTTTCCTTCCAGAATCACTGAAAAATTCTCTGCTGAAAAGTCCGCAGGGTTCCTGAGACCCCTTCCCCACCACAAAAGCCCCAGGGAGCACACAGAGAAGTGTAAACGCCAAAGGTGACTCACAGGAGAACCTGATGCCCCACAGCATGTAGGGGGAGCTGAGGGAGACCCAGACAGACAGCGTCTTGTGGCGCGAATACTGGCGTGCGCTCGGCACAGTTTACGTGCTTCATCTGGCGGATGACGCTCAAACCTCCAGCACAGGTAGCCCACAAAGGGTTTCTTCCTTTGGCCGCGCCAGCTGTCTGAGTAAACACTTGGTCAGAAAAAGCTCCCCGAACTCCCTCACGCCGGCAACAGGGGAGTTCTGCCGAGGGGGACGAAGCTCTCATACATGTGCACAAACGTTTTTCGACTCTGCATAGTCCTATGATCTAAAGCTAGCTCAAAACAAAAAGAATTATTCCAAGGCCCAAAATACCTGGAGAGAGCCACGCAGAGATTTACATTTTCTAGATAACGCATCAGAAAGAAGATTCTGGAAGCAGGAACCTACTGGTTATTGTGTTAACTATCAGATCATGCCAGGATGCTTAAACATCTGGAACCTTCACTAACTGCTCTTAATTAACCTAAAAAAAAAAATCACATTAGTGAACCTCTACCCTAGAAAAGATTACCTTACAAAACAAAATGAGCAAAATGATCTTTATTTAGGTTCTGGTTTGTCACTAAGGGAGAGAGTTCAGTACAAGATGTGCCTGTCAAAACCACCGTAAAAGCAACGTTCAGGTCAAGGCAAAAGAAAGTTTACATAATTACTTTTGTGGAACTGATCTGCTCAGCAATTTGGAGATTAGACCACAGTCACTGACTAAAGGTCCCGATCAATTCCTTTTTTTTTTTTTCCCCTCTGCAGTGGAAAATTGGATGTGAAATAAACACCCAGTCCACTTTCTGCCTTCAAGGATCAGCACCAGCTAGGGGCGCCTGGGTGGTTCAGTGGGTTAAGCATCTGCCTTCAGCTCCGGTCATGATCATCTCAGCGTCCTGGGATGGAGTCCTGCATCGGGCTCCCTGCTCAGCGGGGAATCTGCTTCTCTCTCCGCATCTCCCTCTCTCCCTCTCACACACACTCTCAAAAAAAAAAAAAAAACAGTGCCAGCCAGAGGGCAATTAGAATTTGGACCTCACGAGCAAAGTGCCACCTACCGGAGTGTGCTCTTCATGGAACACCCACAAATGTGCATAAACCCCAATTCAGGCTACTTTTGGGGTACCTCCTTAGAACAACATCAGGGATTTGTCCAGGAACAGAGCCAAAGGAAACGCAAGCCACCCACAGCCTGAGCAGCAGAACCTTCTGGACAAAGGGGACATTTGAAAGGTGTCAATAAATTGCTTCTCAAAGCAACATGTTTTCCACCTCAAATGGAGAATTTTGCTTGATATTTCCGAAAAATGTTTTTAAACTCAGTAAATAAAGGAGTGAATTGTAGGGTTATTTCACAAAATATTGCTTCTTAAAGCTCAGGGAAGACACACTATTTTATCACATTCTGCACTGAAACTAGTGAACGATGTTCCTTTTAAACATAGAACATTCAGGGGCGCCTGGGTGGCTCAGTTGGTTAAGCGGCTGCCTTCAGCTCAGGTCATGATCCTGGGGTCCTGGGATCGAGTCCCGCATCAGGCTCCTTGCTCGGTGGGGAGCCTGCTTCTCCCTCTCCCTCTGCCTGCCACTCTGCCTACTTGTGCTCTCTATCAAATAAATAAATAAAATCTTTTAAAAAAAACCAAAACCATAGAACATTCATGGAGAAGACAAAGTATAGATTAACGCCCCCCCCCCCCCCCCCCCCCCCCCCCCAAACCAGAAAAGCAGTTCTGGTGATCAGCCTCACCTGAGGCTGACAGGAGCATTAATGACGGGGTAAGGGGAAACCTTACTGTTTGATACTGACCCCCGCCCTCCGCTGAGCTTACTTGGGAAGGCTAACTCACTCCTTTCTTTCACTAAAAGGATCAAACTCACCCTCCTTAAGAGATCCTGAATTCTTACTGTAAAAATCACCTCCAAAGAGCAAAACTTCATCTCTCTTGGAGGCACCTTTAATACCGATTTTCTTTTAAAAAGCTAAGAATGTTCATAACGGCATCCTTCTTAGCAGCCAGAGAATGTAAAACAGCTCACATGTCCATCACACATGGGTGAAGAGATAAAACGTGGTTTATCCACATCATGGAATACTAGTCAGTGATGAAAATGAAGAAAGTGCCGACCCAGGCTGCAGCAGGAAGGAACCTC
The DNA here is from genome assembly GCF_002201575.2 of Neomonachus schauinslandi. Lineage (NCBI taxonomy): Eukaryota > Metazoa > Chordata > Mammalia > Carnivora > Phocidae > Neomonachus > Neomonachus schauinslandi. Next base: position 174,455,111 of record NC_058407.1, on the reverse strand, counting down.
AAACACATCATGCAGAAGGAAGGAAGGAAGCCGGACACTAAAGGCCAAATACTGCATGACTCCATTCATATGAAATATCCAGAAAACCGACAGAGGCAGGGTGGACGGGGGGCTGCCTAGGGCTCTGGGCTGGGGTTATGAGGACACAGGCGCGAGGGACCTCACTGGGTGAGGGAAACGTCCGACATCTCACGGTAGTTAAATCTGCTAAGTCACTGAATAGTACACTTAGAAAAAGCTGCCTACGTTTCCATAAAACCAAGTTATTAACTCAAGAATGCTCCTGTTCTGCTCATACTGAGAATTAATCATCTCCATTTAATAACTCCTAAGTAGTTCAAGTCTGAGGACTATTTCAGTGGCTCAAAATTTTCGTGGCCAGTAAAGCTCCAATTACAAAGTCGGCTATGGGGCCGTTTTCATCTTTATTAAACCACCGTTATTTAACAAAACAGCAGCAGGATGTTAAACAGACCCTGAATGTCAATGAAAAGGATCTCAAGTTAGTAACCCTACACGGAGTGACAGGCTTCTGTCTGTTCCCCTCAAAGGGCCGTGCCGGGCCCAGGAAGTGGGCCGTGGGCACAGCGTCTCCCTGTGCTCATACAGTTTTGGCCTTGTAGAACCCCCTGAAAGAGAAAGGCAGGAGCCAGGGTTTTTGGTTCGGTATAGCTGCTAGTCTGGGGATTCCTTCCCAAAGTGCATCGTCTCTGACAGCACTCACGTCCACGTCCCTGAATGTCTGCACGGGGGGCAACCCTCCTCCTGAAGGACAGGTGCGGCCACACACGGCCCAGGAGCCTGGCGGCCTGTGTTTTACACATTCTTCTCACATTTATTTACTGTCAGACTCCTTTTTCCTGTGAGACGAAAACTGTAACTTCTTTTAAATATGAGGGGGGAAAAAAGCCCTTTTTACAATATGTCCTTGCGAAAAAAGGGGGCAAAATCATTACCTTTATAATTCACTAAAATCATTTTGGCACCTGATGGGAACTATGTCAGGACACATGTGCCTTACAACTTTGAGGTAGAGAGATGGCAAAGATTAAAAAAAAAAAAAGCATTCAGAAAAAAACTGTATGAGAAAGAAGGTGGGGGAGGGGGGAGAGAGGAGGGGAGAGAGGGAGGGAGGTAAGGAGAGAAGGAGGGAGGGAGGGAAGGAGAGAGGGACAGAGGGAGGGAGGGAAGGAGGGAGGGGGGGGGGAGGGGGGAAGGAGGGGGGAGGAGAGAGGGAGGGGGGAAGGAGAGAGGGAGAGGGGGAGGGAAGGAGAGAGGGAGGGAGGGAGCCATTCTGCGGCCGGTGAGGCAGAGGGCAGTTCTCAGAATACCTCTTGTGACTTTTCTTTGAGTTCGAAATGATCTCCAAGAGTTAAAAGAAATAGAACCGTACATCTTTGGTACTTGTGAGAACACGAGCGTGGATGTGTCGGAGGAAGGTGGCTAACAATATTCAAAAAGCCAGCCAAGTCAATGCCTACTCAGAGTCTGTTTCAAGAAATTCTCTCATCGATATGAAGACGGTGCCGTGTCTGCAGAAGCGCTGCCTTAGGGACTCCCAGATAAAACAAATCGTGTCTGCAGGTTGTGTATTTAACTGTCGCATAAAGATGCTGTCGGAGAAGGAGTCCAGAGCTCTCCTGCAAAGGTCGCTGTGCCTTTTCTAGAAGTCTCCCAAGGCTGCTGCACTGGCCTCTTCACCGGTTTATTATTCACTGAGATGTGCATCTGACGTTCCTGGAGATCTGCTGACCAGATCACAGTTGAGATTCTGTATGAAGTTTATTCGGTCAATTATCTGAATCCTGCAAACCACGGTGGAGCTCCGCCTTTATTTAGACTTCAGGCTTCTCTCTGTTCCCGCTGGGTATCAATTAGTTACTTTCTCTACCATAGTTTAGGGATCCACAGTCATGCTTTTACTTGACTTAATGCTAAAGAATTTCCTCTCATTCAAATATTTTGCTAAAATCGTAACTTAAAAAAAAAGTTCCCAAAAAATGTATAAGACTTCAATTCTAATATTCTTAGTTGAGGGAAAGAAACCCAAAACATTTCTAATGCAGAGCCTATCAGCTACAAAGCCAGGGTCCACCCTCCGAGCTGGGGCTGCACATGAATGTGTCTGCATCTCTTGCTCCTCTGCAAGCCTGAGGGGAGCTGGTTTCTTCACCCCAGCTGGGTACCAGGCAGCATCTGAAGTACCTCTCATTTCTCACAGCACGTGCCAATGAATCCTGACGGGAATCCAGAGATTAATTACAGCTGGACTTGCTTTGCCCAATCCTCTTAGTGAATGGAGGCCCTGGAGATTTAAGGAAGCATTCATTATTTAAAATGCTTTCTGTTCAGGCTGAGGGCAGGAAGTGTTGAGGTAGGTCTACTGCATTTTGTATGGTGACAAAGGAACAATCTGTATCCTGAAGAAAATGGGGATCCTTCCTAAAGGGAAGCAAAGCCCAACCCCTGGGGCCCCAATTAAGTTCTCCCAAAATTTTCACCCTTGACATTTATAATCACTTTTGGGGAAAGTAACATTAATTTTGCCAGGCTGATGGCAAAAGTCAAAACAAGAAAACTTTGTTGAATGAATGAATGGGCAAGGAATGAATAGTGGGTACTCTCTAAACTCAAGAACTCACTTCTGGATTTTGTGACTCAAATATTCAGTTAAAGGTGAAGAAAATCACCACTTACAAGCAGGGAGGTCTGCATCCGGTGTTTATCCCCAGCAACATATCTTGTTGTATGTTGCATATTACCACACACACATTTACCTTTTTTTTTTTTTTTTTAGAATTGTGGTGAAAACACATAAAATAAGCCATCCTAACTGTTTTTAAGTGTACAGTTCAGGAGTGTTCAGTCTATTCACATAGTCGTGAAACAGATCTCCAGAATGTTTTCATCGTGAAAATCTGAAACTCTTCACTACCAACCACAGCTCCCTGCCATGCTGCTCCCCAGCCCCCATCCCCGGGACCGCTATTCCACGCTCTGGCTTTATGAATCTACCTTACATACCTTTGGTGAACCTCGATGCTCTTTTCTATCACAATTGGACTGTTTTTACAATCGCACCCACAGTGAAGGTATAAGCGTTCCAAATTCTCCCAGTCCTCACCAACACCTGTTAACTCCTGGGTTTTTGATAGTAGCCATCCTAATGGGTGTGAGGTGATATCTCATTATGGTTTTATTATTTCTTTGATGATTACTGATGTTGAGCATCTTTTCATACAGTGTTGGCCATTTCTGTATGAAAGATCCATTTGAATCCTTTGTCTATTTTTTAATAGGGTGATTTTGTTGTTGTTGAGTTGTAGTTTTTTAAAAATATATTCTGGATATGAACTCCTCATCAGATATGTGACTTGTAAACATTTTCTCCCATTCCATCGGTTGTCTTTTCGTTCTGTTATGTCCTTTGATGCACAAAGGTTTTTAAGTTTGATGTAGTTCTCTTGGTCTGTTCTTGCTTCGGCCGCTTGTGCTATCGGTGTCTTATTCAAGAAGTCACTGCCAAGTCCAGTGTCATGAAGTTTTCCCCTAATTTTCTTCTAAGAGTTTTATAGTTCTAGTCTTAGGGTTAGGTCTGTAATCCATTTGGAGCTAATTTTTTTTTTTTTAAAGATTTTATTTATTTATTTGTCAGAGAGAGAGAGCGCGAGTACAAGCGGGGAGTGGCAGGCAGAGGGAGAGGGAGAAGCAGGCTCCCCGCTGAGCACGGAGCCTGATACGGGGCTCGATCCCAGGGCCCTGGGATCAAGACCTGAGCCGAAGGCAGACGCTTAACCGACTGAGCCACCCCAGGCGTCCCTTGGAGCTAATTTTTGTATGTGGTATAAGGGCCCATATTTTTAAAAATAGAATTTTTTATATAGCATTCCACTGAATAAATGTGTAAAAATCTGACCCTATCAATAGCCATTTGGCATATTTCCAGTGTTTTGCTATTACAAACAATGACGACACAAATATCCTTTACTTGAAGCCCCTCACAGACGAGAGCAAGTATCTCCTAGTTTTTTAGGAGTTAAAATTAACTTTTGGCCAGCTTATTTCAAATTTCATGTTTTACCTCTTCACTACTTCATGGGTATTGCCAATCCCTTACCTTGAAAACATCTGGACTAGATAGATGTACTCTGGAATTCAGAAATTTTCAGATTTGGGAGAAGTAATATGGTTCATATGCTCTACATTACAAAATGTCCCCAGTTGGGACCTCAGGGAGCGCCTTATAATCAAATATGCTAATACTCGTGTAGTAACATACATATATATATGTAACACACACACACACAGAGGAATATTTAAGACCAGTGGGGAGGTAGACTATAAATGCCTGAAAGTAAGTGAGATTAGGCTTTGCCAACAAGCAAGTGCAGGTCAGGTCAGATTGGGTTTTGCTACACTTAGTGGCTAAGGAATTGCTAATTCGATTCTGTATCTTTCAGCTTCACTATCACTGAGTTTAACCTAATGAAGGTGAGGAACCTTCCATTTTAGGTCCTGCCTTAGCAGGCTAAGGTTTTCCTGTTATTTCTCTGGTGCAGGGAACTCAGTGAAACACTAACTACACTGAGGACTGCTCAGAATGGAAATATCCAAAAGTCCTCTGAGATCTGCCCTTAAAAATCACGGACAGAAGACACAGGGAAAAAAATAATTATTAGAATGAAGCCAAATGCTAATAGTGATCATTTCTTTTCTCTTCCACAATTGTTATAATGCAATTATAGACATTAAAAAAAATTCATTCATTTATGGGGCACCTGAGTGGCTCAGTCAGTTAAGCATCTGCCTTCGGCTCAGGTCATGATCTCAGGGTCCTAGGACGGAGCCCCAGTTGGGCTCTCTGCTCAGCGGGGGGCCTGCTTCTCCCTCTCCTGCTCCCCTTGCTTGTGCTCTCTCTCTCCCTTTGTCAAATAAATAAAATCTTAAAAAAACTCATTCATTTATAAAACTAGGTAACCAATGAACACATACAGGTAAAAAATTTTTAAACACGGATAAAAGAGCATTCATACTCATCCCACAAGTTAACTACTATTATCAGTTTGGTACATACTCTTCCAGACCTTTGTCTCTAAATTCAATGTGCAGATGTAGGCATAGAAATTTATAGTTTTAGTCTTTGTTTAGCTTTCCATAAACGGGATCAAATGCTACATACCATTTTTCAACTAATATTCTGTCATGTGTTAGAGTGATGTGAATCTTCACTCCTTCACTCCTTCTAAGCACCACCCAGGATGGGAAGGCTGACACAGGCCATGTACTGACTTAGGGCTACTGGGGGATGTTTCTACAGTTAAAGTCTCTGCTATCACCATCAATGCCACAGCAACTGTCCCCATAGTGCCCTCCTGGGACACGTGTGACCATAAGCTCCGTTCCTGCACACACAACTGCCGGCCCAGAGCCATCTACATTTGTAACAGCTCTGGCAAGTTGCCCTGCCAAAAGGTTCTACCAGTTTATATCCCAGTGAACAAAGGTTGAAGGTATCTATTTTCCCATGGCCTTGCCACACTGGACATTAGCAATCTAATTTCTTCTTTTTTTTTCCCTACCCACAATTTGTGGGTGAAAAGTGATCTTTCATTACTTTTTAAGTCTGGGTTTTTTCAGGGAAGGGAGGATTAAGCACTCTTCATACTTATAAAAAGCAAACACTTTATAGTAAAATGTCATAAAAATAGACCGTTGTAACATGCAGAGGTAGGATCCAGTTCCGACTATAGACTGACTTAGCATTATGAGGAAAATGGACTATATGCTCGACATTATTAAGATGCACAGATAGCCATGCATAAATCTAAAATGCATGACTTTACTAAAGTTCACTGCCACATTATAAATAGGATAACCATATGCCCCAGTTTGCCCTGGAGCACCCCATTTCAAGCTTACTGTCCTGGTAAAATTATTAGCAGGGTTGGTTTTGGTTTTTTTTTTTTTCTCCACTGACAACATGCCCTGATTTGGGTCATCAAATTCCATGCTTGCATAAATTTTACATGTAGATACACTGTGGCTCAGTAGTCACTAGAACCCCATCAGGTTTGAAAGAGTTCAAGTATGACTAAGCAAGGCTGGTTATAGGGCAATGCGGGTCCCCTGGAATCGGCCTCACTTGTTAGTTTGAGACCTCGCTAAGTTCCTGAAAGCTAATGGGAAATGCGCCTTAACTCTGTTTCTCCATGCAGAATTATTACAAATCAGAATTACGACACCCATTTGCTCCGGCACTGTTCCCTACTTAAATGCCAAGCTGTTATGTAGCATTTTGGCAGTGTTTTAAGATCGTATGAACACGGATCTTGTGAGCATTAGGCTCTGATGACTTCCTGTCACAGCAATCTCAGGAGGAATAAAATTAGGGAATGAAATTATTAAAATCGAAGGAAAGAGCCTGACGTACAGAGCTCAGGAATCTCCAACACGCAAACTGCACTTCATTCAGCTCTCCAGACAAACAAAAAACAACATCCCGTGTGCCTGAAGTTGCAGAACTACAACCAAGTCTACTGTTGACTGTGGATAGACTGAATTGCACAAGGTAGGCATACTGCTTTATCATCTACTGTTTCTCTATCCCTCCCTTATCCTGTCATCTCTCCTAATAAAATATTTCTGCCTTCCACATTTGGGACACATGGTTTGTCTTTCTTTTCCATAAAAGGAAAAGAAAAAAAAAAGTCCAGATAATTAAACTTTTCTAATGGGTGCCAATAGTTTCAACTTCTGCACTGCACTTTCCACTTGAAGGACACACGTTCTGTGGCGGCTGTTGTGATGTCACATCGGTCCAGGAGAAGAAGCGTTAAAGCAGCTTGCCTGGGAAACACATCCGGCCGACTACGCTCACTGGCATATTTTCTACAACAGACATAAACTCGGAAAGTACTAAATAAATCCCAGTCTTCAAACAATTACACTTAAATGTTCTATTTAAATCACCAGCTACGACACAGCCGCCTTCCGGGGCCAGTTATCAGGATCAGTCTAGTCTATGGAGGAGAGGCCGGCCGAGGGGGGCACTCAGGGCCCTCAGATGACCCCGACCCTGTGGTGAAAGGAAGAAACTTCTGGAACGACAGCACAGACGAAGGGAGACTGCTCTGTCCTGGGAGCTCTTGAAGAAAGGCGGTCTCTTCCTTCCCCTCCCCAACCATCAAGGCAGAGAGATCCCAGGCCTTGCTGAACTGAGTATGTAAACAAAGACAGTGACGTTCAAAGAAGGCTCTGTTCAATGAGTGACTTTCATAAGGCACCAGGAAAAGAACCCACTTAAAACCCGATCCGGTGAATGAAGAGCATTATCTTTTTTTTTTCCTTTAAAAGGGCCTGAGGTATAATTGACAAGCTCAGAACCGCACATACACCAAGTGTGCAACGTGCTAGCCTGTGGCATGTGCATACTTGGGACTGTTGTGGCAGCTCCGTGTCCCTGCTTTCCCGCACTCCCTTCCTGGCCCCAGGCAACACTGACCTGCTTCTGACACTGTGTACTAGCCTGTACCTTCTGGAATTCTACATCAATAAAATCAGATAGCAGGCATCCATGTTTGTCTGGCTCCTTCATGCAGCATAATCTGCCCACACTGTTGCGGGTTTGCACCGTCTGTTCCTTTTACGGAGTGGCAGCCGCGTAGATGGGTAGGCCCTTCATCTGTTGACGGGCAAGTTAGCAGTTTGCAGCTACTGCAAATAAAGCCGCTCTCAACGTCTGTGTACGAGTCTTTGTGGGGACATATATTTGCATTTCTGTTCAATAAATACGTAGAAGTAGAACGGCTCGCTCACAGAAGTGTAGGTTTAACTTTTAATAAAGTGCCTCACGCTCTTCCAAGGCAGCAGTTCCATTTTATGTTCCCGCCAGCAGCCTTGGAGAGCTCCAACTCCTCCACATCACCCCTCCGTAGGGTCAGCCCTCCTAACGGTGCAGCGGGACCTGCATGTACGCACGGATGGGATACTGACTCAATCTTTTCACGTGTTTAAATTTGCCATCTTAATCACCGTTCAGATCTTTTGTCCATTAAAAAAATTCTGGGTCATTTATTCTATTATTGAGTTTTTAAATTTTTTAAAAAGATTTTATTTTTTGACAGAGAGAGACACAGCGAGAGGGAACACAAGCAGGGGGAGTGGGAGAGGGAGAAGCAGGCTTCCCGCAGAGCAGGGAGCCCGATGTGGGGCTCGATCCCAGGACCCTGGATCGTGACCTGAGCCAAAGGCAGATGCTTAACGACTGAGCCACCCAGGCGCCCCTTATTACTGAGTTTTAAAGAGTTCTGTAGATATTCTAGATACAAATCTTTTACCAGATATATAACTGCAAATAATTAACTTTCATTCTCTTAAAAGTGTCTTGCAAATGCAGATTTTAATTGTTGGGCCTTGATTTGATTTTAGTTAAACATGTTATGGTAAAAAATAAACAAAATATAAATTTTGGATTCTCTATTCCATTCCATGGACCCACTTGTCTATCATTATGCCAATCCTATGCTGTCTTAATTACGTAGATTTATAGTGAGTCTTGGAATCAGGTAGTGTGGTATTCTTTGTTATTCTTTTTCAAAGTTGTGGCTACTCTAGGTTCTTTGCATTTCCATATAAATTTCAGAATCAAATTGTCAATTTCTACAAAAAGCCCACTGCGATTTTGTTGAACCTATAGATCAATTAGGGGAGAATATATTGACATATCAAGTCTCCTGACTCCTGTACATGGTATATCCGTCTATATATTTAGATCTTCTATTTATTATTTATCTATACATCTATTTATTTAGATCTCAGCATTTTTCAGTAGACTGCAAGATTCTGCACATCTTTTATTAAATTTAATGCAAAGTATGTCATAGATTTTATGCTACTGTAAAGGCTATTTTTATGCCAATTTTTGATTATTCATTGCTAATACATAAAAATACAATTATTTTTCAAAAAGACTGAAATTGAGAAGAAGGTACAGAGATTTCCCAAAAACCTCCAGCCCCCACACATGTACAACCTCCCTGATCAACATCATTCACCAGAATGGAACTTTTTTTTTTTTTTTAAACCAAAAATGAGCCTGCACTGACACATCATAATCACCCAAAGTCCATAGTTTACCTGGGGGTTCACTCTTGGTGGTGCACATCGGATGGGTTTGGACAAAAGTATAATGAGATGTTTCTACTGTTTTACAAAATCCTCTGGCCTATGCATTCCTCACCCCCTACTCTGTGCCAGCCCCAACCACTGATCTGTTTCCTATTTTTGCCTTTTCCAGAATGTCATAATAGATGGAATCCTGCAGTAGGGAACCTGTTCAGATTGGCTTCTTTCACTTAGTAGTATGCATTTAAGGTTCTTCCATGTCTTATCATGGCTTCATAGCTCATTTCTTTTTATTTCTTTTATTATTTAAAAATTTTTTTTGCGCCAGCTGTGGGCACGGTAAGTGCCAAGCTTGCCTTGGACACTGGGTTCTTTTCTCCCCTTTTCCTCCCTCCCTCTTTCCTGGAAGGCTCAGAAGCTTATTTCTTTCTAGAGCAGAATAATATTCCACTGTCTGAACGGACTAGAGTTTATTAATGCATCCGCCTACAGAAGGACAGCTTAGTTGTTTCTAAGTTTGGGCACTTATGAAAAGAGCTGCTATAAATATGCATGTGCAGGTTTTTGTGTGGATGTACATTTTCAGTTCCTTGGGTAAATACCTCAGAGCATGACTGCTGAATCATATGCTAAGATTATGTCTAATTTTGTAAGAAACCACCAAAGTGTCTTCCAGAGTGGCTGTACCATTTTGCATTCCCACCAGCAATATTTGAGAATTCCTGTTGCTCCACATCCTTAACAGCATTTGGTGCTGTCAGCATTCTGGATTTGGGCCATTCTCGTAGGTGCGTGGTGGTAGCTCACTGTTTTAACTTTCATTTCCCTGATGACATACAATGTGGAACATCTTTCCATGTGTGTACTTGCCATCTGTTTATCTTGTCTGTTAAGGTCTTTGGCCCATTTTTTAATCAGGTTGTTTTCTTACTGTTGAGTTTTAAGAGTTCTTTGTGTTTAAGATAACATGCCTTTATCAAATATGTATTCTGCAAATATTTTCTAACAGTCTGTGTGGTTCATCTTCTTATTCACTTGACATTGTGTTTTGTAGAGTAAGTTTTTAATTTTAATGAAGTCCAGCATAGCTATTCTTTGTTTCATGGATCAGGTCTTTGGTGTCGTCACTAAAAGGCATCACCACCACACCCAAAGTCATCTAGGTTTTCTCCTATGATCTTCCAGGAGTTTTACAGTTTTGCATTTACATTCAGGTTTGTGATCATTTCTGAGTTTGTGATGGAAGTAAGGTCTGTGTCTAGATTCTTTCTTTCTTCTTCTTGTTTTTTTTTTTTTTTTTTGGCCTGTGAATGTCCAGTTGTTCAAGCACTGTTTGCTGAAAAGACTATCTTTGCTCCACTGTACCGCCTTTGCTCTTCTGTCAAAGAGCAGTTGACTGTATTTATGTGGGTCTATTTCTGGGCTCTCTATTCTGTTCTATTGATCTATTTCTCTGTTCTTTTGCCAATACCACACTGTCTTGATTACTGTAGCTTTATAGTAAGTATCAAAGTGGGTAGCATCACACTTTGAAATTTTTTATTCTCCTTGAATATTGGGTTGGCTATTCTGGGTCTCCTGCCTCTCCATATAAACATTGGATCAGTTTATCAATATCCATAAAATAATGTGGTGGGATTTTTACTGGGATTACAATGAAGCTGTACATCAAACTGGGAAGAACTCACATCTTGAAAATATTAAGTCTTCCTATCCACAGACACGGAATATCTACTTAGCTCTTTGATCTTGTTCATCTACATTTTGTAGTTTTCCTCATACAGATCTTGTACATATTTTGTTATCAGGATTATACCTAAGTATTTCATTTTTAGGGTGCTAAGGTAAGTGATACTGTTTTTTAAATTTAAAATTCCATTTGTTCGGGGCGCCTGCGTGGCTCAGTCGTTAAGCGTCTGCCTTCGGCTCAGGTCATGATCCCAGGGTCCTGGGATTGAGCCCCACATCGGGCTCCCTGCTCAGCGGGAAGTCTGTTTCTCCCTCTCCCACTCCCCCTGCTTATGTTCCCTCTTCCGTTTTCTCTGTCAAAAAAATAAGTAAAATCTTGAAAAAAAAAAAAAAAGTCCATTTGTTCATTGTTGGCATCTAGGAAAGTGATGGACTTTAGCATATTAACCTTGCATCTTACAACCATGTTATAATTGCTTAGTAGTTCTGGGATTTTTTTGTCAATTCTTTTGGATTTTCTACACAGATGATCATGTCATCTGCAAACAAAGACAGTTTTAGGTCCTCTTTCCTAATATGTATTCTTTTTATTTCCCTTCCTTGCCTACTGCAATAGCATGGACTTCTGGTATGATGTTGGTAAGGAGTGGTGAAGGGGCATTCACGCTTTGTACTTGATCTTTATGGGAAAGCTTAGTTTCTCACTATTAAATGTGATGTTAGCTATAGGTTTTTTGAAGATAATCCTTATCAAGTTGGGAAAGTTCCCTTCTATTCCTAGTTTACTGAGGGTTTTTATTGGTATTGGAATGGGTATTAATTTTGTCAAATCCCTTTTCCGTAGTTATTGATATGATCACGTGATTTTTATTCTTTAGTCTGTTGATATGATGGATTACATTAATTGATTTCTGAATGTTGAACCAGCCTTGCACACGTGGTATACATCCCACTTGGTCATCTTTTTATACTTTTTCTGGATTTGATTTGCTATTTTGTTGGGGATTTTTGTACCTATATTCATGAGAGATACTGTTCTCTCTAGTTTTCTTTTCTTGGAATGTCTTCATCTGGTTTTGGTATTAGTATAATGCAGGTCTAATGGAATGAATTAGGAAATATCCCTTCTGCTTCTATCCTCTGAAAGAAATTGTGGAGAACTGGTAAATTTCTTTCTTGAATGTTCGATAGAATTCAGCAGTGAACCCATCTGGGCCCGGTGCTTTTGATTTGGAAAGGTTATTAATTATTGATTCAATTTCTTTAATAGATATAAGCCTATGCAGATCATCTACTTCTTTGTGTATGAGTTGTGGCAGATTGTGTCTTTCAAGGAATTGGGTCATTTCATCTAGATTATCATATCTGTGGAAATACAGTTGTTCATAGTATTCCTTTATTATCTACTCAGTTTCCATGGGATCTGTAGTGATGTCCTCACTTCCATTTCTGACATTAGTAACTTGTGTCCACTCTTTTTCTTAGATGGCCTGGTTAGAGGAGTATCGATTTTATTGATCTTTTCAAAGAAACAGCTTTTAGTTTTGTTGATTTTGTCTACTGATTTCCTGTTTTCAATTTCATTAATTTCTGCTGTAATTCTTCTGATCACTTTGGACTTACTTCGTTTTTCTTTTTCTAGTTTCTTAAGGTGGAAATTTAGACTATTGATTTTAGATCTTTTTTTCTTTACTAAAAATGCATTCGATGCCATAAATTTCCCTATAAGCACTGCTTTTGCTGCATCTCACAAATTTTGATTAAGTTGTGTTTTCATTTAGTTCAAAATTTAAGAAAATTTCTCTTGAAATTTCTTCTTTGACTCAAGTGTTATTTAGAAGTGTGTTGTTTAATCTCTAAGTATTTTGGGATTTCTCAGTAATTTTTCTGTTACTGACCTCTAGTTTAATTCCATTGTGCCCTGAGAACAGACACTGTAAGGTGGATTGTTTTCTGTGTTTTATGGTCCAGAATGCAATCTATCTTGCCTAATGTTCCATGTGAGCTTGGGAAGAATGTGAATTCTGCTGTTGTTGGATGAGGTAGTCTTCGATGTCATTATCACCCAGCTGACTGACAGTGTTACATTCAGCTGTGTCCTTACTGATTTTCTGCCAGCTCAATCTGTCCATTTCTGAGAGGGAGTGTTGAAGTCTCCATGATAATAGACTCATCTATTTTTCCTTGCAATTTTATCAGTTTTTGTCTCATGTGGTTTGATGCTATGCTGTTACGAGCATCATGTTAAGAATTCTTATGTCTTCTTGGAGAGCTGACCCCTTTATCTTAATGTAATGCTCTTCTTTATTCTAATAACTTTCCTTACTCTGAAGTCTGCTTTGTGTGAAATTAATGTAGCTATCCCTGCTTTCTTTAGACTAGTGTTAGCATGGTATATATTTTTTTCCATCTATTTACTTTTATTCACTATGTGCCTTTATATTTAAAGTGGGTTTTTGGGGGGTGGGTACTCGGGTTGTTTTTTGATTCACTCTGACAATTTCTGTCTCTTAATTGGTACACTTAGACCACTGACATTCAGAGTTATTATCAATATAGGTGGATTGATAACTATTAGTTACTGTTTTCTACTTGTTACCTTTGTTCATTGTTCCTATTTTTGTTTTCCATTCCATTTTCTGCTTTTTGCGTATAACTGTTTTTTTTTCCCTTCAATTTTTACTGTGGTAAAACACACATAAAATTTATCATCTTAACCATTTTTAAGGATACACTTCAGCAGTGTTAAATATGTTCATAATGTTGTACAACCATCACCATCATCGTCCATAACTTTTAATCTCATAAAGCAGAAACTCTATGGCCATTAACAATAACTCCCCATTTTTCCCTGCTCCCAGCCCCTGGCAACCACCATTTACTTTTTCTATATGATTTTAAATACTCTAAGTATCTCATATAAGGAGAATCACATAGTTTTTCTCTTTTTGTGGACTGGCTTATTTCACTTAGTGTAGTATCTTCAAGGTACATCCATGCTATCTATCACATGTGACAGGGCTTCCTTCCTTTTCCAGGCTGAATAATATTCCACTGTATGTATATATTACATTTTCCTTATTCATTTAACCTTAGAGGACCCCTGGGTTGCTTTTATGTTTTAGCTCTTGTGAATAAGCTGCTATGAACATAGGTGTGCAAATATCCCTTCAAGACCTTGCTTTTAATTCTTTTGTGTATACCCAGAAGTAGAATTGCTGGATATGATAATCTTATTTTTAATTTTTTGATGAACTGCCATACTGTTTTCCACAGTAGCCACACCATTTACAATCCCAATCCCAACAGTGCACAAGGATTTCGATTTCTCCACATCCTTGCCAGAACTTGTTCTTTTCTATTATTTTTATTGTAGTAACCCTAATGGTTATTTGGCGGTATCTTAACTGTAGTTTTGATTTGCATTTCTCTAATCATCAGTGATGTTGAGCATCTTCTCTTATGCTTATTGTCCATTTGTACATCTTCTTTGGAGAAATGTCCATTCAAGTCTAATACCCATTTTTTGAATTGGGTAGTTGTTTTTTTGTGGTTGAGTTTTGAGAATTCTCAGTATAGTCTGGATATTAACCTCTCTTACCACATATATAACTTACAAATATTTTCTCCCATTCTGTGGGTTGCTCTCTTATTATGCTGATGTCCTTTGATGCACAAAATTTTACATTTTTCATGTAGAATTCAAATTGTCTATTTTTTCTTTTGTTGCCTCTACCTTTGGTGTCACATCCCAGAAATGACTGCCAAATCTCATGTCATAAAGTTTTGCCTTATATTTTCTCCTCAGATTTTATAGTGTTAGGCCTTACATTTAGGTCTATAATACATTTTAACTTTTGTATGCAGTGTTAGGTAAGGGTCCAACTTCATTCTTTCACATGTGGTTTTCCAGTTTTTCCAGAACCATTCGTTGAAAAGACTGTCCTTTCCCTAATGAGTGTTACTGGCACCCCTGTCAAAAATCATTTGAACACAGCACAAGGATTTACTTCTGGGTTTTCTATTGTATCCCATTGATTGATATGTCTGTCTTTATGCAGGTACCCCACGATTTTGATTAGTATAACTTTGTAGCAAGTTCTAAAATCAGGAAGCGTGAGTACTCCATTTGTTCTTTTTCAAGACTATTTTAGCTATTTCAGGTCCCTTGAGATTTCATGAGTTTCACAAGGAGTATTTATTTATTATTATTATTTTTTTAAAGTAAGCTCCCCTGCCCAACATGGGGCTTGAACTCACAACCCTGAGACTGAGTCACATGCTCTACTGACTAAGCCAGCTAGATGCCCCCTCTCTTTTATTATTAATAGAAAAACATCATTAGGATTTTGACAGGGATTGTACTGAAACTGTAGATCTCTTTGGGTAGTACTGACATTTTTTTTTTTTAAGATTCTATTGATTTATTTGAGAGAGAGAGAAAGCATGAGAGGAGGGAAGGGCAGAGGGAGAAAGAGAAGCAGACTCTCTACTTATGCAGGGAGCCCGATGTAGGGCTCAATCCCAGGACCACAGGATCATGACCTGAGCTGAAGGCAGACGCTTCACCGACTGAGTCCTGTACTGACATTTTAAAATATGAAATTTTCCAATCCATGAACATGAGATATGTTTCCATTTATGTCTTCTTTAATTTCTTTCAGCATTATTTGTAGTTTCCATTTCATAAGTCTTTTCCTTTCTTGGGTAATTCTATTTTTTTTTGATGCTACTGTAAATGGAATTGTTTTCATAATTTTCTTTTCAGATTGTTCAATGTTAGTGTATAAAAATGCAAATGATTTTTATATGTTCACTTTGTATCTTGCTACTTTGCTGGATTAATTAGCTCTAACAGGATTTTTGTGGAATCTTTAGGGTTTTCTATATATAAAATTATGTCATCTATGAACAGAGATAATTTTACTCTTCCTTTCCAATTTGGATGCCTTTCCTTTTTCTTGCCTACTGCTCTGGCTACAACTTCTGGTACTTCATTGAACAGAAGTAGTGAAAGTAGGCAGCCTTGTCTTGTTCCTGATCTTAGAGGAGAGGCTTTCAAGTCTCTCAACACTTAGTATGATGTTAGTGGTGGGTTTTTCATATGGCTTATCATATGGAAGTAATTTCCATTCATTCATAACTTGCTGTGTTTACCCAAGGGTATTAAATGTTGTCAAATGCTTTTACCACATTGAGAATACCCTGGGTTCTTTCATCCTTCATTCTGTTAACATGGGGTATTACAATGATCGGTTTTCATATGTTGAACCATCCTTCCATTCCCAGAATAAATTGCACTGGTCATGGTATACAATCCTTTTACTATGCCACTGAATTCGGTTTGCTAGTGTTTTGTTGAGGATTTCTGCATTTATATTTGTAAGGGATACCGGTTTTCTTAGTCTTTGACTTTAGTATCAGGGTAATGATGGCTTCACAGAATGAGTTAGGAAGCGTTCCCCTCTCCTCTCATTTTTGGGGGAAAAGTCTGAGAAGGATTGGTATTAGTTCTTTTTAAAATGTTTGGTAGAATTCACCAGTGAAGGTATCAGGCCCAGCGCTTTTCTCTGTTAGATTTCTGATTATGGATTCAATATCCTTACTGGTCATAGGTCCATTCAGATTTTCTATTTCTACATAATTTAGTCTGGATAGGTTTTGTGTTTCTAGGAATTTGTCTTACTTCATCTAGGTTGTCAAATTTGTTAGCATACAACTGTTCACAGTTCTCCCTTATAACTCCTTCTATTTCTGTAGAATCGGTGGTAAGTCCCCATTTCCATTTCTGATTTTATTTTAAAATTTATTTATTTATTTATTTGACAGAGCGAGATACAGCAGGAGAGAGAGCACAAGGAGGGGGAGCAGGAGAGGGAGAAGCAGACTCCCTGCTGAGCAGGGAGGAGCCCGATGCAGGGCTCGATCCCAGGACCCTGGGATCATGACCTGACCTGAAGGCAGATGCTTAACGACTGAGCCACCCAGGCACCCCTCATTTCTGATTTTAGAACTTGAATCTTTTTGTCTTAGTCCATCTCACTAAAAGTTTGTTGACTGTGTTGATCTTTTTGAAAAACCACCTTTTGCTTTCACTGATTTTCTTTATTGTTTTTCTGTTCTCTATTTCATCTCTCTCTGCTCTAATCTTTTATTTCTCCCCTTCTGCTAGCTTTGGGTTTAGTTTGTTCTTCTTTTTCTAGTTCCTTCAGTTGTAAAATCAGGTTGATTTGAGATCTTTCTTGTTTTTATAATGTCAGCATTTATGGCTATAAATTTCCCCTTTAGTGTGGGTTTTACCACACCCTGTAAATCTTGGTATGTTGTGGTTTTGTTTTCATTCATTTCTAAGTATTTTCTAATTTCCCTTGTGATTTCTTCTTTGACCCACTGGTTAAGAGTATGCTGTTCAATCCCCACAGATTGGTGAATTTTTCAGTTTTACTCCTATTATTGATTTCTAACTTCATCCTGTTGTGATTAAAGATTATTTTTATGATATCTTTTTAATACTACTGGGATTTATTTGCAGTCTAAGTTAGTGGTCTCTCCTGGAAAATGTCCCATGTGCACTTGAGAAGAGTGTGTGGTCTGTCGTTATTGGGTGGTTGGTACAGGTCTGTTAGATCTGATTGTTCATTGTGCTGTTTACTTCCTTTATTTCCATCCTTATCTTCTGTCCAGTTCTTCTGTTCATTATTGAGAGTGGGGCGTTGAAGTCTATGGCTGTTATCGTACAACTGTCTACTTCTCCCTTTGTCACTTTTTGCTTCATATATTAGATGGTCTGTCATTAGGTACATACATGTTAATAACTTGTATCTTCTTGTTGTATTGAATCTTTTATTAATATACAAGCCTTTGTTTCTTGCAACCTTTTTTTGATTTTAAAGTCGATTCTGTTGGATATTAGCATAGCCACATTACTCTCTTCTGCTAACTTTTTCCATCCTTTCACTTTCAATCTATCTGTGTTTTTGGGTTTAAAGTGAATCTTTTGCAGGCAGGAAATAGTTGGGCCATGTGTTTTCATCCATTCTTCCAGTCTCTGTCATTTGATTGTGGCGTCTAATCAATGTGCGCTTAAAATAATTACTGGTAGGGAGGGCCCTACTTTTGTCATTTTGCTATTTGTTTTCTATACACCTTGTAGCTTTTATATTCATTTCCTGCATTACTATTTTCTTTTGTGTTTAGTTGAAAGTAGTGATTTTTAAAAAATTTGAGAGAGAGCGCACACATGTGTGTGAGCAGGGAGAGGGGCAGGGGAGGGAGAGAGAATCTCAAGCAGACTCCCTGCTGAGTGTGGAGCCCAGTGTGGGGCCTGATCTCATGACCCTGAGATCATGACCTGAGCCGAAATCAAGAGTTGGATGCTTAACCAACTGAGCCACCCAGGCGCCGTGAAAGTAGTGAAAATTTAAATTCCTTTCTCATTTCCCTTTATGTATAAAAAAGAATAAACTACCAATAATGTAACCATACAGATAAATCTTGGTCATTACACTGAACAATTAAGTCAGATTTAAGGGCATAAATTATTCCAGTTAAATGGACTTCAAAAACAGGTAAAACACTATGGTGATAAAAATCCCAGTGCTTTCACTGGGAGGAGTGGTATCAACTGGGAAGAAGCAGGAGGAACTTTCTGGGACGCTGAAAATGTTTTTTTTTATTTTAGACTAGGTGGTGGTTATATGAGTATATACACAGGTAAAATTCATTGAGCTGTATACACTTAAGATTTCTTCATTTATGTACATCAATTATTTTTCAGTCAGTAAGCAAGCGAGAGACCTCTATATGGTCACTAGAATAAGTACATGAAAAGGACAAAGAATACCAAGGGCTGGTAAGGAAGGGAAGTGGCTGGATTTGAACTCTGCTGGTGGAATAGAAATTGATACAAATGCTGTGAAAAAGCTACTACAACTGAACATATGCATGTCCTTTGTCCCAGCGACTCCACTTCCAGATATACCTGACAGCAATGCCTACATCTCTTCATCAGAAGACATGTGCTAGAATATTCATAGTAACGCGCTCTGTCAAAATCCCAAGTGCCCATCAACAGGAGAGTGCGTATTAAATTGCGCTATATTCACATAGGAGGATCCTGGACACCAATGAGAATGGGGGATTTACGACCCACGCCACAACGCAGATGAATCTCATGAAACATGATGCTAAAGGAAAGGAGCCAGTTACAGAAGAGTAAATGCTGCATGGTGCTATACGCACTAAATACAAAACCAGCCAAAACTCTTCTACGCTCTTGAACGTCAGGTTATTTCTGGAGAGTGGAAGGTAGTGAGTCAAGAAAAGAGATCTTGGGGTGCTGGTAATTTTGTACCCTGATTTGGGTGTTGGTTACATGGATGTGTTTAATTTGTGAAAACTGAGTTTATATACACATACTTTTTATATATAATGTATAGGCAAAGATGTGTGTATACACACATGCGTGCATGTATATATACATGTACAACAAATTCTCCAACAAAAGTATTTTAAAAATGAAGCAGGGAAAAATAACAGGCAGCTGTGGGTGGAATCGTGATGTTAATCAAGAAAATCAGGGAAAACGTCACTAAGAAGGTAACATTTGAATCAACCTTTCTAAGATGCAGGAGGAAGAGTATGCCAGGCAGAGAGAACACCAAGTGCAAAGTCCCTGAGACCAGACTGTGCTCAGAATGTTGAAGGAATAGCAAGAAGACCTTTATGCTTGGAGCAGAATGAATGAGAGAAGGAGCAGGAGGTGGGAGTGTGGAGAAATGGGACTCCACATCATTAATTCATCGAACGTCTTAATTATATAAGGTGCAGCTAAAGCACGAAGTTTAAGAACGTAAGTCAACATCTGTTACTGAATATTTCTTTCAGACTTAGATTTGTCTTCCTTTTTACACAAACCACTTTCAAAGATGAATAAAACCAAACAAGTATAAAACAAAAATATGCATAAAGCCTCATCTATTAGTTGTTTCCTTAAAAAAAAAAAAGACAATGTTGCACATACTTATAAAACAAAATGTGTGTTTGAAGAGCCAACTTATCACTTGGGGTTTGGTTTATGATAGGTTCATGCATAGCGGCCGGCACGGTTAAGCACCCATTATATGGGAATCACTATTAATATCACAATCAATAATAATAATATTCTAAAAACAGTGTGAATTGTATAATTCAGTTTACTGACATCCTTCTTTCAAGTTTGCTGGTAACTTTTTTTTTTTTTAAAGATCTTATTTATTTGACAGAGAGAGAGACAGCGAGACCAGGAACACAAGAAGGGGGGTGGGAGAGGGAGAAGCAGGCTTCCTGCTGAGCCGGGAGCCCGACGTGGGACTCGATCCCGGGACCCCGGGATCATGACCTGAGCTGAAGGCAGTCGCTTAACGACTGAGCCACCCAGGCGCCCCAGTAACATACTTTCCTTATAGAATTTGAACTTTTCACTGTATTATGAATTACTTAACATTTTTAAAGTTTTTGAATAGATAATAAATGCATATAGTACAAAATTCACAAAGTTTAAAAAAACAGGGTGGGGGGAGCCCTGGAGAAACAGGTCTCCCAGCCACTAAGGTCTTAGGCTTGATCAAGTTATCCCTTTCCTGGAGTTGAGACACTGCTTTTTCCTTATTTTGCAACCTTGTTTTGGGTTAAACACCACGATATAAGTTGGCTGGAATGAGCTATCAGCCAGCCAGAATGGTCTTGGGAGACTAGGATTTCAGTATGAAGTTCTGGACGAAAAAGAGCAGCAGGTCAAGAATAACAGAGAAAAGGAAAAATAACCTGGAAATGAAGCCTGATTCCCACTCCCCCGTTTCAGTCAGCAGAACTCAGGAGGACCACTGTGCCCCGTATCTCTGCCAGTGCCATTAATAAATGCAGCAGAATCACATGGGGCAGTGCCAGCCACCCCCCAGTCTTTCTCTGGCTACAGCATCCTTCTGCAATCCTGTAGTGCCCATGACGGCAGCAAAGGGAAGGGACAGGTCACCCATGGACTAAAACGGGGTGCACGAGGCTATCCTGCAAGGGGAGCTACAGGAGAAGATACCTGAAATCTGAGCATCAGCATGAAAAGGAGAGAGGAGAGAAAGGTGGCCAATGATGAGCAAGGTGACAACAAAGCCAGGGTTGGACACCAGTATCCAACACTCACATCGGGAGCACAACCAGGTGGGAGAAGAGGGGGGCTGTGGGTTGTCGACACTTCGGGAACATGGGTCACTGTAGAGTCACCGATTTCCTGTGCTCAGGCAAAACCAGGACTGACACCAGAACTCCAAGGACAGCCACACTGGGCATCACATCATATCTCCTGGGAAGTACAAATGCAGAAAGAGGCTCTGGAGAATTTGCTAAAATGCCCAGAATGATGCAAGATACCCATACAGTGGGCCTCGGCCAAACCGAGTTCCTTTTATGTCAAATATCATACAAGGGATGAAATCAAAGCCTCGTGAGACGAGTTCCAACCAGAGCTGCCCATCCCGGGGTACCGTGTCACGGCACCATCCCCACCACCAGCTTGGTCTTCGGGAACTTCACAATCAAGCTGGCTCAGGGAAAGAGCATACGCCAAACTGGGAATAAAAATTAACTTGGCTTCAAGAACTGAAACCCCATTTACTCAGCAGAGGTTTCGGTAATCAGTTTTGTTACCACCACACCAGAGTAAGGGCAGAGGAGGAAGGCAAAAGCAAGAGATTCATTGTCTTGGGCTCCTCAGGGGTGAGTGCATCTCAGAGCTACCTTCCCATGAACACATCTGCATTCTAAATGTCCTACATTTGATTCCCTGAGCAAACGCGAACCTTGGTCCCTCCTTTCTCTCCCTGAATTCGGCTTTCCTCAAAATTCAGGGGGCTGGGATCTCCTTGAAAATAAAAATTTTAATGCCATCTAATACTCTGGGCTCAAAACTCTTGGAAAGGGAGGAAGACAATCCTATTTTAATTAGAAAGGCATCCTTTTCCCAATGCATAAAAATAACACAGATCTAGCCATGCAGCCAAACACATAAAACACGTCTTCTTATAGAAATGCAGAAACACAAAGGACTGAAGTGAACTGAGGAAGAGAGGTTGGTTAACTACCTTTGGGAAAGGAAGTAGGGAAGAGGGAGCAAGGGCAGGGGCACCACTGTGGGCTGAATGTTTGTGTCTCCCCGCCGACCCCCCAGTGTGACTGGACTGCGAAGTGGGGCCTTTGGGAGGTAAACGGGCTTACCCGGAGGTCTTGAGGGAGGAGCTCAGGATGGGATTAGTGCTCTCCCTCCTCAGAGGAAAGAGTCCAGAGCTTGCTCTGAGCGCACACAAGATGAGGGCCCTCGCCAAGAACCAGATCTGTAGGCACCCCGATTTTGGACCCCCAGCCTGCAGAACCATGAGAAAGAGACGCTGGCTATTTGTGCCACCCGCCGTGTGGTGTTCAGTTACAGCAGCTCGAGCTAAGATGGACAGCTGTGCCATCTGCCTGCCCCGGTCTGAAAGGGTCACAGATAGCACCTTGGCTTATTTCTAAACCTTGAACTTACGAGCAGCAAGTGCTGCTCTACAAGCTTGTGGGGCGCTCCTGGTGGCCCCAGAAAAGGTGTTTTCCAGTATCAGAAGATGAGGGCCGCATCCAATCTCTTGACCTATTTGTTAAATGGTCGGCCGTCCCCACCCACAAGGAATCCCCGAGGAACTGCTCACACACAAACTAGACTTGCCCAAGACTCGCCGCGATACACCTGCTCAGCTGTTGTTACTGACCTGCTAGAAAGCCTTACTGGCTTATAACAAAGGAAAGCCATGTTTTAGCACAATTAAGAAAAAAAGGAAGAAAGAAAAAAAAAGGCATAACAAGTGAATAAATCCACCATTTCATCTGGCTTTAATGCAAAATTCTCAGAAAAGCTCCCCAAAGGACAGCAAGAACAGGGCAACCTTGCTTTTCTAGATGCCTCTTTCACTACAGCAACCGAGTTCGTCAGTCTCATGACTACTTATCATGGCAGCGGCCTCTTTCCTCCCGTGTCCTTGAATGACGGCTTTCGTTAGAAACCCACCTGGTGCAGGTCTGTCTCTGTGACACCGACCGACAGGCATCCGTGCATGTCTCCGCACATGGGGAGATGCAGGTGCCTGCTGCAGGCATCTGAGCCCTGGTGCTCGGGGGAAGGACGAGGAGAAGCCTCCGTCCACAGCCCACGGCCCAGTACTGAGTACAGAAGAAATCCTAAATCGGCAAATTGGTTTCCCGGACAGACGTGTCTCGCCAACACGATGCTAGGTGTTTTTACCGCTGAGCTGATCTAAAAGGAGGCGTGCTGCCCTGACAGTTGCGGAACCGAAGCTCCTGCACCAGGCGGGGGTCCGAGAGCCCAGGGCTCTCCCCAGTCCTCGGGCTCACTCAGCACACGCTCCAGTGGACCACATTTCTTGAAATCTGCTCAAAGGAAGTGGGGGACGAGGAGGGGAGGAGCCATCCTTTGAAACTTTCAGATTAACAGCACGTTTCAGTTAACCAGAATTATTCAGACCTTAAACCTTCTTTTAGGAACAATGCAGAAGATTTATGAAATTGTTGTCTGCAGTCATTAATTTTTACAATTCGTTTTAAAATGTTTTCATGGCTTTTTCTGATTATAAAAATGTTTTTCTACCATGATTAAAAATAATTTTTAAAATACATATTTTTGCAATTATAGACATAAAATAAAAAGTAACAGCTGGAGTAGTTCAGTGGATATATTTACTTGAGGTTTTAATTTTCTGTGCATTAGTATATATACACATGCACTAATGAGTATATTCCTGTGTGTGTGTGTACTTTTTTTCTTTCTTATACATGTCCTGCTGCTTGGTCTGTTTTCACTTGCTGTGTCAGGGACCTGTTTCCATGCTGGTGTACAAGCCTCTCTTTTAGCTTCTCTACCAGCTGTACAGCATCTGATTCATGGTCAGCAGCCTCATTGGTGGCCAGCCAATCCCTCCTGGAGAGTATTCGGGCTATTTCCTCTTTGTTTTAGCATTTATGAGCAATACATTCAACATTCTCTACACATAATCTTTGCATATTCATCTAAGTATATATTCCCTTTCAAATCCTTATTACTATGAACTATGGCATGCCATAAGACTAGTGCATAAGAGAGAAATGTCCAGCTGAACTCAAACACCGCAACCGCCGTGGTCAGTGTGAACCAGGAACAGCACTCCAGAAGGGCCCTCGTACAGCGCCCACCCTGACCTGTAAACTGACCAACGTCCAGATGCTGGTGACATTTCCTAACCCCTCCCTGTAGTTTTGTCACCTGCATGGGCACTCAACAATGGGGCTGCATCGCACTGTAATCCTACGGTAATACGCCTTCCTGTTGGCCTTCTTTGGTTCAACATCACGATACCTATTGACAGGAGTAGTCCTTTGTCCATTTTTGCTGCAGTACTCAGGAATAAAAAAATAATTTATTTACCCATTTGACTGCTGAGGAGCATATGGACTGTTCCAATTATGAATAATACTGCCATATGAACATGTACACACACACCCTTCTGTATACCCAGGAGTGGGACTACTGAGCCACAGGGAATGTAGATCTTAAACTTGAGCTAATAATACCAATCTGTTTTCTAAACAAGGTATACAATTTATATACTCACCAGCACCAGGGCTAATGAGAGTTCCTATTACTCTACATCCTTGCCAATTCTTGGGATTGTCAAATGTTTTAATTTTGCAAATCTGGTGCGCATAAAGTATCATTTCATTGTTTTAAAAACTAAGGGGTGCCTGGGTGGCTCAGTCAGTGAAGCATCTGCCTTCGGCTTGGGTCATGATCCCAAGGTTCTGGGATTGAGCACCACTTCGGGCTCTCTCTCAGGTAGTCTGCTTCTCCCTCTCCCTCAGTCCCTCCCCCCTCCCCCGCTTGTGTGTGCACTCTCTCTAATAAATTAATAAAATCGGTGTGCCTGGGTGGCTCAGTCGGTTAGGCGTCTGCCTTCGGCTCAGGTCATGATATCAGGGTCCTGGGATCGAGCCCTGCATCGGGCTCCCTGCTCGGCGGGGAGCCTGCTTCTCCCTCTCCCACTCCCCTGCTTGTGTTCCCTCTCTTGCTGTGTCTCTCTGTCAAATAAATAAATAAAATCTTTAAAATAAATAAATAAATAAAGTCCTTTAAAAAAATGTCTGTTAAGCCTTTAACCTTTTTCTATTAAATTGCCTATTTCTTGTGGATTTGTGGAAGTTCTTTAAGCATTCTGGACACTTTTCCTTTGTCAGTTATAGATGACGAACATGTTCTCCACTCCCACAGCTGGTGGGGTCTTTGGATGAGAAGAAGTTCTTAATCTGATGGTAGTCAAATTACTAGTCTTTTCTTTTGCATTTATTTGTTTTTTGTTTTTTTTTTAAGAGAGCATGCATGTGAGCTGGGGGGGGGGAGGTGGTTAGGAGGGGGAGGGGGGGGGGGGGGAGAATCTCAAGTAGACTCCCTGGCTCAGCATGGAGCCTGACACAGGGCTCGATCTCACAACACTGAGGATCATGACCTGAGCCAAAATCAAGTCAGACACTTAACCGACCTAGTCACCCAGGCACCCCTGCATTTGCACTTTTAATCAGTTAAATTCTTCCCTGTACCAAGATCATACAGATTGTTCTATACTATCTCCTAAAAAATATGTAGTTTTGCTTTTCATATTTAGGTCTCTAATCCATTTGAAATTGGGTGTGTGTGCACAGGGTCCAATTTCATTGTTCTCCCCATAGTTCCACCAATTTACTTATCTTATTCTGCTGTACCAATTCCCCACTGTATTGGTTATTAACTTTTTTTTTTTTTTAAACTACAAATCTCAGTGTTAGATTTATTAGAGAAGGGGTTAGCAAACTTTTTTTTTTTTCCCTGTAGAGGTCCAGATGGTAAATATTTTAGGCTTTGTGAACCACATATAGTCGTTTTATTGCATATTCTTCTTTTTCTCTAAGTTTTAAAAAATGTAAAAAACATTCTTAGCTGGGGGTCCAAACAAAAACACACCACATGAAAGTTAGCCTGTGGGCCGTAGTTTGATGACCTTCATGAAGAGCAAGTCCCTCCTGCTTTATTCTTCCTTAAAAGTAGCTTGACATAATTAGTCCTCAGGGGAGTGTGAGTCAAAACCACAATGAGAAAAAGAAAAGAAAGCTGGAAGACCGACACTTCCTGATTTCAAAACTTACTACAAAGTTATGGTAATCAAAACAGTATGTTACTGGCATAGGATAAACATACAGACCAACAGAGTAAGAAATAAACCCAACATGTACGACCAACTGATTTTCATCCAGGGGGCCAAGACCGCTCAATGGGGAAAGGACAGATGTTCAACAGGGACCACTGGATGTCCATGTGCAAAAGAATGAAGGGGGACCCCTACCTCACTCCATATACAAAAATTAACTCAAAAATGGATCAACAATCAAAATGTAAGAGGACAACCTAAATATAAAAACAAAACATAGGGGCAAATCTTTCTAATCTTGGGTTTGGTCATGATTTCTTAAGATTTGACACCAAAAGCATGACCAACAAAAGAAAAAAATAATAGATAAATTAATCTTCACTCTTTGTTATGTTTCAAACCCTCCATCTGGAATCTCTTGCCTTCTGCTTGAAGTGGAGTCTTTGGTATTGGGGATAATAAACTCTTTCTCTATCTGAAAATGTCTCTGTTCTACCTTCATTTTACAGATTTCTAGATTAGTGGTTACACTCTCTCACACACCACCACCACCTCAAAGCATCATTCACTCTTCATGGTTTCTGTTGTAGCTTTTGGGAAGAAAGCTGCCAAACTGTCCCTCCTTGAAAGTTCATCTCTACCATTTTCTGTAGCTGCTTTTAAGATTTTTCGGTCTTTGGCTTCTGCAGTTTTGTTGATAGGTCTAGTTATAGGTGTGTGGGGTTTTTTTGTTTTTTGTTTTTTTTTTTAAATTAATCTTGCTTGGGACTCATTGGGACTCTTCACTGTGATATGATGTTTTACCAGCCATTACCTCTTCAGATAGTGCCTTTGCTCCAGGCTTCTTTCTGTAACTCTTGCTGAAATGTACATTAGACCTTCTCCCACCAGGCTCCATGCCTCTCAACTGAGCTTTCTTATTTTCCCTGTTTCTGTCTTTCTGTTCTATGTTCTTGAAATTTGCTTCCTGTATTTCTTCTACTTTATTAATATTCTCTTTTATTGGGCTCAAACTACTGCCTAACACATCCATTGAGTTTTAATTTTGGTGTTTGTATTGTCCAATTCTAGAAGTTCTTTTAAAATATGTTAAGTCACTTTCAATAGTTTCCAGGTTTTTTTCCTGAAGATATTTTCTGACTTTTATTTTCTTAAACATATTAACTATCTTTGTTTTACTTTATTTTTTTTAAGTAGGCTCCATACCCAGTGTGGAGCCCAACACGGGACTTGAACTCACAACCCTGAGATCAAGACCTGAGCTGAGACCAAGAGCCAGATGTTTTACTGACTGAGCCCCCAGGCGCCCCGAGTATAGTTGTTTCAAAATCTGCATTTGGTAAGCCCAATACCTAAACACTGTCGGTCAGATTCTGCTGTCCTCTCTTCCGGTTCTAGGTACTGTGCCTTGTTTCCTTGTGATTCTGGCTATCTCTGGGACGCTCCCCCCAACCCCTGTCCTTAGAAATATTTCTGGGGAATTCCAAGGGTTAGGATGAGAGGGTCTTTTCCAGAGAGGTCCCCATTTGCTTCTACCAGGTACTGAGGCACACCACCCTGTCTGGTATCACTTTAAAGTAAACTCACAGCACTGGGGCTTCCTGGACCGCCTTATGGAGCCGAGCACCAAGTCTTCAAGGGAGCTTGTCTACAGACAGTTTCCTTTGCCTCTCCCCTCCCTGCCCTGGCTCAGCAGCCAGGTAATGCTCTCCACTCTCCCCATTTTTGGGGTTTGCTTTTGGCTCACCCCCTGCCCCCCCCGAGATCCCAGCTCACTACAGAGGAGTTTCCTGTCAGATTCCTCAACTCTGTCAATCTTGAGTCTCTACCTCCTTCTGAGACCCTGAAAAGTCTATGAAACAGTTCAGGCTCCTGGTTTAGATCACCGAACGTCTCAGGACTACAGCTGCCAGGGCTCCGCTCACCTCTGCAGGTCCCACGCTCTCAGGGGTTGGCCTGGAGTCCTTACGATCTTCTCGGCACTTAGAGGCTTCCATAAAGTTGTTTTCAACATCCTACTGGCATTTTAAGTTATCTTCGGCAGAAGTCTCTGGATAACTAGTCTGCGGTGATTAGAAGCCGGAAATCTCACAGTTCCTGCTTCAGAGTAAATTCCTTGGAAGATGAATTACTGCAGAGGATGTGACACTCTGACACACAGAGAAACCGAACCACTTGCTCTCCTGCCACCTACAGACGACAGTACCTATTTCCCAGGACCTCAATCAGCCCAAGGAATTCTTCAGAATCACCACCAGTCTGACTGACAAGAAGTTACTTCATGGGGCGCCTGGGAGGCTCAGTCGGTGAAGCGCCCGACTCTTGGTTTCGACTCAGGTCATGATCTCGGGGTCATGGGAGCCAGCCCCGCGTCAGGCTCCACGCTCAATGGGGAGTCAGCTTGAGATTCCCTCTCCCTCTGCCCGCCCCCCTGCACATGTGTGCTCTCTCTCTCTCAAATAATCTTAAAAAGAAAAATTACTTCATTACCGCTTTAATTTGCACTTGCACAGTCAGCAGTGAGGACAGCAGTTTTACTTCTTCTGCTGAGTCTTCATGTGCCAGTTCATAAGAGCTCATGTTGTAGTTGTTTCATACACTCTCAACATATTAAAAAAACATCTTTGCTATATATGTTGTGATTTTTTCCTAATTTGTCATTTCCCTTTTAACTTTCTTTGTGCTGACGTCTGCCACACTAAACTGAAAAATGTTTACTCAGTGAAATCCATTATTCTTTCTCTTGGGGTTTCTGGCCTCGTTATCACACAAAATATTCTATTATTAATTCCATCACAGTCACATCTCAGAGACGTTGCAGGTTCGGTTCCAAACCACTGCAATAAAGTGCACAGCAGAATAAAGCCGGTCAAATGAATTTTTTGGTTTCCTACTACACACAGAAACTATGTTTAAGCTATACCGTAGTCTGTTAAGTGTGCGGCAGCATTATGCCTAGAAACGCTTTAAGTAAGAAATGCTTGACGGCTAAGAAATGCTAACATCACCTGAGCTTTCAGGGAGTCACAGTCTTTTTTGCTGGTGGAGGGTCTGCCCCGTCATCGATGGCTGCTGACTGATCAGGGTGGTGGCTGCTGAAGGCTGGGGTGGCCATGCCAAGTTCTTAAAATCAGACAGCACTGACGTTTGCGGCACTGATGGACGCTTCCTTTCATGAGGGATTTCTCTGTAGCGTGGGATGCTGTTGGATTGCGTTCTACCCACAGAACTTTCAAAACTGGAGTCAATCCTCTCCAACCCTGCTGCTGCTTTATCAATTAAGTTTATGCAATATTCTAAATCCTCTGTTGTCATTTCAAAAAT
The DNA here is from genome assembly GCF_002201575.2 of Neomonachus schauinslandi. Lineage (NCBI taxonomy): Eukaryota > Metazoa > Chordata > Mammalia > Carnivora > Phocidae > Neomonachus > Neomonachus schauinslandi. The sequence goes on along the minus strand of NC_058407.1, from coordinate 174,425,745 downwards.
CCTCAGAGCATCTTTATCAGGAGTAGATGCTATCTCAAGAAACCACTTTCTTTGCTCATCCATAAGAAGCAACTCCTCATTATTTCAAGTGGTGCAATTCAGTCCCATCTTCAGGCTCCACTTCTGGGTCTCCTGCTAGTTCCATAAACTTTTAATTTGTAAAGAACACACTACCTGCAGAGCGCAACAAAACGAAGTGTGCCTGCAGATACCGCATTTCCACCTGGACCATTATGTCAGCAGCTTACAAACCCTCCAGAGGCAGACCTTTAGAGCGACGGTATTCACAGGGATCTATGTTAAAATGCTTAACACTTCGTAACTTTCCCCCAAGGGAGCAGGCTGTAGAAGTAAGTATATAATACTAGTCATGATCAATGAAATGAAGGGGAAAGGCCAACACCGTGAGCAGGAACATGTAAGTTTCTCACTGGCCCCCGATCCAAGAATAGCACAGCTCTGTTTCCTGCTTCTGTGTCCTCTGGCAAGAGCCACCTGGAGGAGAGCTCAGCGTGCCCGCCCCCTCCAGCACTGGGATCGGGACTCAGACGGGCCTTCAAAGGCTGGAGCTACTTGGGGTTCTCTGCACTGTAATCCCGGCCAGGCTGTTCATTAGCTGCATCACCACAGGCAAATTTCTTCAACACCCAGGCCTCCAACCGTCTCAGTATCAAATAGGAGGATTTGGTTAGAGAATTTCAAGTCCCTTTGACATGAACAGTTGGTTTTAAGAAGACTGAACTTTCCCCTACGAATCACACTATTAAAGTTAACTTAAGGGACGCCTGGGTGGCTCAGTCGGTTAAGCGTCTGCCTTAGGCTCAAGTCATGATCCCAGGGTCCTGGCATCGAGCCCCACGTCAGGCTCCCTGCTCAGTGGGGAGCTTGCTTCTCTCTCTCCCTCTGCCGCTCCCCCTGCTTGTGCTCTCTCTCTCTGACAAATAAATGAATAAAATCTTAAAAAAGAAAAAAAAGTTAACTTAGTTTGAAAGGTTAAACACACACACACACGCACACGGTACCAAACCGAAACTAATTTCTAGTCTCCTAGGACCTGAAATAGAACTCCACTTTCTCTAGAAATTATTCACTAATCTCTACCATTCCTGAGCTATTCTTCTAAGATACAGATGATGATTCTTCGTATATGTGTACGTACATACGTGTCTGTAACTGCGTATCTGGCCGCATTTGTAGTTCCTGTGACGCCTCCAGACCAGGAAGAGCTACCCAGAAATAAATGGGCATCTCGAGAGGTCAGCCTCCAAAGGTTCCCACGTACTATGACTGCATTCATGCAAGCTGATAAACTTTAGGGATGGAGAACAAATCAGCGGTTGCCAGGGGCAGGGGTGGTGGAGGAAGGGAGGTGTGTGACTAAGAAGGAGCAGCACGAGGGTGATCTCTGCGGTGATGGAGCAGTTCATTCTGTGTCTTGACTCCAGGGGCGGTTACCCGGGACACAGAGCTGCACACGCATGCACACACACACGCTGCACCAATGTCAATTTCATGGTTTTCTTATTATATTGGAGTCATGTAAGATCTACCCACAGGGGAAAATGGGCCAAGGACGTAAGGACCTCTCTGTACTATCTTTGCAACTTCCCGTGAATTTATGATTATTTCAAAATATAAGTTAAAAAAAAAAAAGGTGTGATACCAAAATGAGCACCTAGTAATAGACTAATATAAATCAATAGAAACTTGTTCCCAAAAGAGGAAAGGAAGTAAAGGGTATCACTGGCAACTCACAGAATTACTATAAATGGCTAATGCATGCAAGAAAAGAACTAATAATCATGGAATTGTTCCACTTTTCAGCTGGTAAAAATTTAAGAGGAATAAAACTAGCATGGCTGGAGATAAACCCAGGACTGCAGAGGGGACGGGGAGGTCCTCTGCTGCACAGCATGAGAAGGTATGCACGGTAGGAACATGAGAAAGGGGCTGTTGGCTGACTTCAGTGTTTGCTAATCAGAGCCCAATTCCACACTAATGGAACACGTGGGAACCCTGCTGCTCCCCCAGCAGGACAGAGGGGCTGATGCTTCACCTGGGGGCGTGTGGGTCTCTAAGCTGCTGTAACCTGCCCTCCACTGCCGGAGATCTTCACTCTTGGCACTCCCGATCTTGAGACCTCAGGAAATGAAGGGTGACTGACCTTCACAGAAAGACAGGGACGTGCAGTCTGACGCGTGTCCCTGGCAGTGAGCACGGACGGCGGGACGTGTTTGGACACAGACACCACGAGCACAGGGTTTACTTGTGTGGGCTCCAGGGGCCGTTCCAGACACACAGGTGGCCCGGAAGTCACTCACAAAGAGAAAGGGACTCTCCAACAGTGATCTCAATTTAACATATAAAATAAAATACTGGGCTCAGTATCAGCCACAGGGCTAACGCCGAGGGAATCCTTAAGCTGGATGGGCAGTGAGACCAGAGGACTTCCAAATTCCTCTCCAGTTCTAAGACACAGACCTGACCACTTCTCATCACTTCCACCATGATCATGCTGATCCGAGCCACCATCCTGTCACCTAGATTATTGTAAAAGCCTCCAAACAGGCCTCCCTGTTTCTATTATCGAAACAGCTGCCAAAACAATCCTGTTAAAATGTAAATCAAACCACATAAACACCTCTGCTCTGGGAACCTGTCCCCTCTTACCCTACCTGCTCACTGGGCTCTGGAACACAAAACTTGACCCCACCCCAGGGCCTTTGCACTCGTCACTCTCCCAGCAAGGAAACCTCCCCCTTCCCCTGACACCTACAAGGCCTGCTCTCCCACCTCCTTCAGGGTTCTCAAATGCCACTCGGGGAAGCTACAGGAGTCCGGGCTCCAGCCCAGACACAGACGCTTCAACAATATGGCCCAGGTGCCTCTGGCTGTGTTCTGTATGATCACTTCCACTGTGGGCTTGTGCTGACCACCCAGGCTCTTGGCACGGGTCAGCAGCCCACGGAGAGATGGAGGGGCTGGGGCAGACCTGCCCAGTCATTTCAAGAGCAAGACGCAGAACAGAGTCCCAAGGCTACACCAGACCATGGAGAGAGTAGAATACGTAGCCTGGCTCTGGGGCAGTACTCTCAACTTGATTACCACGATGGAAGGGAGCACAAATGTGGGAGAACCAAGACTATGCTACAGAACCCCCACCCTGTGATCACCCTATTCATCGAAGCAGGCTCCCCCCCCCCCCCCCCCCCCCCCCCCCCCTTTCCTTCCCACCCGCCCCCCCCCCCCCCCCCCCCAGTTCCCTGTTTTCCTCTCACACACACAATACACGCCCTCGGCACGTGTGCACACACACACACGCATGCCTGCTAATTTATCGACTGGCTCCTCTTATCAGAAAGTCAGCTCCTTATGTTGTTTGTTTGCTGCTACTTCCCCAGGACACAGGGTGGCTGCTCCACAAATATTTGCTGAAGGAATGAATTCCGTAGAATTCAGAAGGACACACAAGATGGAAAACGCAGTTGCGAGGTATCTCCATTAGCCAGCAGAGGATACTTTAGAGTGTCCTATTACGTGCTATTACGACCATCTCCTCACCCAACAAAGGCAAGTGAAAATAACTTAGAGACCCAACTCTCCCTCCCTGGGGCTCCCCACTGAGCACTAACCCCCGCCCCCAATTGTCTTAGAGGCAGAGAGGTCCCAGAGGGACTCTGGCAGGGGCTGCTGGCTACCGGCCCGGCCTAGGGCCCTTCTGAGCTTCTGCCTCAGTAATACCAGGCCAGGAGGGCCCACAGGCAACAGCCTCCCCTGTAGGTGTGGCCATGGGACTCAGCTCCCAGAGATTTACGAGGACGCGGCTGGTGGTGCTTACAGGAAGTCGCCCTGAAAGGAAGAGGGTGGGCCGCTCCTTTGCACCCTCCTCCTGCTGTCTGGCTGGGGCTCAAGCCGAGGAAAGGAGCCCCACAGCAGGACCCTGCGAAGGGCCTGGAGAGAGGCCCGCCCCCCCCCCCATGGCTGGACTGGCTGTCCCGGGACTTGTTTACCAGAGAAGGGGAGAGCAGCCCTCCTGTTCGGGGTTTTCTGCCACCGCACGTCACAGCAGCAGCGGATGCCCAGGAGCACCGGCATCGCTGGGAAGCAGGAAGAGTCTGAAATGCCCCACCTGCACCACGAGAAACACCTCGCTCTAAAGGCACTGCGCTCACCGCACCTGCTGGGGGTTTCCGGTCTCCCTCTAGTCTAAAACCTCCGATTACAGCATTTAGAAAAATCACGACTACAGGGCATCCTGATGACAGAGAGAAGAGGACAGAGCGAAGGAGTCCAGTGAACAGCAGGTGCCTCGGCGGCACTCAGGCAGGCCGAGACACAGCCAGACGAGCAACGGAGCCTCCCCAGACTCAGTGGAAAACGCCTGTGTTCTCCCCAAACAGCCCGCAGATGCAACCTGTCACCTGCCGGGCATGCTGCGACCTCAGGTCTTATTCCTAATCCACCAGTTTCCAGGGAACCCTTCCCATATGGCTCAAAACAACAGCCACGCCATCACGGAGGGCATTTGTTCCCAGAAGGATGGAGCTGGGTGCAGAAAACTGTGCTGTTGGGATCAGGCCCTTTGATTCACGTGCACTCAAGGAGAGCTACAAAAAGTGACTGCAGCTACAGATGGCCTCATCTTCCGCTTAGCCTCGCTCTCGGGAGTCTCAGAGGCCCACTAAGAAAGCTCAGGAACGTGAACCTGTGGCGTCCAGCCTTTTGAAAAGGGACTGGTTCATTCTTTTCTCAAATGATATAACTACCACCCGGCCCAACGGACGTTTGTTTCGGAAATGCAAAGGAGAACTGGGGCACTACTTTATCTCGGAGCTCTCCCAATGAGGCATTCCAAGCCCGAGAACTTGTAAGCCATGTTCTTGTGGCCCTTAATAAGTGCGCACCACTGGGGTGAGGGATGGGAGGAGCAGGCGACCAGGCAAAGCCAACCCAGACTGTGTCTAGCAATCAAGCTGGAATAATTCTGCAGCCCTAGGCGCCACCAAATTGGAGTCTGACACATGTGGATTTTATGTCAGGTGCTAGGCCGACGATTCCAGTGGTTCTTTTTATAGTCAGCATGCTACTCCCTAAGCCACAGGGTCATTTCCCCTCTTAAGACGTCACACTCAGCGGCTTCTAAGGAGACAGCATCCACCCACACAGCTGTGATGAACCACCGTCCTCCACACCTAAAATTCAGCCCGAACACCCAGCCTTTCCTAGCAATCTCTGGTAAGGCTACAGGGATGCGATTCCTTGAAATGTAACGGGGAAACAAAAGTCATTCTGTGTAATAAGCAGAATCATCTGATTCCCAGGAATCAAGAAACCCTGCGCAGTCCACAGAAACTTGCTCCTCTGAACTGAGCCTTCGGTCCCATCTTCCAAAGCAAAGGAAGGAAGGCAGTCTCAAGAAAGCACAAGGCCCTGCCCCTTGGAAATAAGAACCAAAAGGCTGTAAAAAGTGATTCACAATCCATGTGAACTGTCCTGTGTGTGCAGCACACCTACTGTGTGGTCGCCCCAGCCTCTGCACAGATGCCAGGAGAAGGTACGTGAGGCACCCAACTCCCAGGATTAATGCCCAGTCCTCTGAGCCAGGAAAGGGTACAACTGACCTAAGAGTAACACCAAGTCGTAAATGTCCGACAATGAAGATGAAGATGAGCATTAACTATTTAACAGAGTTGTGCAAAAGACGCCCCCCCCCCCCCCCCCGCAGTAAAGCTGGTAGGGAAGCTAGGCCCGAATGGCCCGAGCACAGAGAAGGGGGCAGAGCCACGGAAGGCACAGAGCGTCTCCCTGCCACCCTCATGGCCCCGCACGTCATCTGCAGCGCCCCCTCTGCCACCTCACTGCCAACCCTCCCCAGTGGTTCATTCTACCTCATTTTTACAAATCTCCAAAACATCTCCCCTGACTGCTACCTGCCAGGTTAGAATTGCCCATTTTCTCCCTTTAACCCTAATGTAGCCTCATTTATATTTCTCGGCACATTTTACTGCTATCATTTGTTTGCATACCAGCTTTCAGAATAAATGGGACTTGACTTCAGCAAAGGGCCTGGCACGCAGAAAGGGCTGAAAGTCCACCGGCCGCACGCCCAGCGAGGAGGACTATGACGTGCAAACCCATGGGCCCTATCCGTGCAGGACTTATGCACAGACGACCGCGGGCACACCTACGCTGTACTGTTCTGATGAACGAGACCCTAAATTCAAAGGTGTAACAGAAAGCAGAACAACTGTGGAAATATTATCCATATTCAATATTACAAGCAGATTAATTAGTTCATAATTTGCAAGACACACTTAAAAATCCAAACTTCTCTTTTATTAGAGAAAGACCATGAAGTAGACAATATTCATATTCGTTACACCTACGAGAACAACCTTTCGGTTTGGTGTCTTGCTGTGTCTTCCTCAAACGCGGTTTGAAAGACGAGGTCTAACGTAGTCGGTTATCTTCCTTCCTTTTTTCTGAGCTGCAGGAGGTTGTACCGAATTCTGCACATGAATGGCAGCCGACATCCGCGAACACACAGAAGGGCACAGCCGTCTCCGCTCCGGAGCAGGAAGACTCCCGCCCTGCACACCCACCCCTACTCACCACAAGGAGAAAGGGCCCTCACAAGGCAGTCACCAGACTTGGCCTTTCTTCCTCCCCTTTTTGTTTCTGCCTCTGCCTGGAATGGTAAAGTAAAACCCAGAGGGCAGAGGGAACAGGAAAAAAAATCTCACACCTGGCTGACAGCAATTCTCAAAGCTGCTGGATCTCTCCACTGAGAGACGGTCAAAGGCTGGTCACCAGGGGAGGAGAGAAAAAGCAAAAAACAAGTTGATGAAGCATCACCCTGGAAAGGTTCTGACACTAAGAGGAAGATCCACAGAGAAGAGAGGTGAGAGATGGGCTGCAGACGGGGCAGGGGAGGGCTGATCATGCCGCACGACGATGCTCACACCCCTCACGGCTGGCCGTAACTGCACTCCTCAGCCACGAGGGCTAGGAAGGCCTACTGCCCACCTCTTTTAAGAAAATGCTCTAATTTTTTAAAATAAAAGGAAACCTATAGAAAAGTATCAAGTATGAGAGTAACACACACCTAACTACCCAATGAACCAAACCCACTGTCACCGCTGCCCTTGGTGAGGACAGTCCTGAAGGGTAGCCAGCTCCCTGGAACGTACACCTCCCAGGCACCGGGTCTTCAGAGAGCCCGGCTGTGGGGGCACAAGACAGAAACAGAGACACCGATATCCACCTTCTGGCAGCCTTACCTGAACCCCACACCAAGGTTAGGTCTAGATTAAAGGCTCTAGGGGACAGACTCATGGTTGGTCTCATCGCTGCTGTATCCCCAGCATACTACACAGTGTCCAGCACACAGAAGGTGCTCCATAAACGCTGGATGAATAAATGAATGGAGAAACAAGCAGACTGGCTTCTGAGGCTCGAGTTCATCATGGTGATAATTAAGAGGACACGGCCTTGAGCAAACCATAACCTCTCCAGCTTATTTCCCGGTCTGTACCAACACGAGGCTTTGGTACTCAGCTGGGAGGTCCCTTCCAGCTTGAGGACACAGCATGCAACGGAACCAGCACACAAAAGTCTGGCAAAACTGCCCCAGCACACCACCCTCCCAGGCCGAATGCTTATTCAACACGAGTTGTAAATAATCGGCTCTGGAGGTTTACACTGGCTTCTTCAGTAAATTCTCAATCGGTGGTAGCGATTTCCGCCTTCTCTCCTAGAACATATCCGTTTACAGGGAGAAAGACTTAAACCCCAAATTCACACTTAGATGTTGTATTCCCTGGTTGTTTCTGACATTGCCCCCTTTAGAAGGTTAAGATTTTTTTTCCAGGACAGCCACACCCTCTCATTCTTTTGACTCTCCCACCTTAATTTTTAAAGTTAACTTGAAAAAGACTGCAAAGATGAGAAAGGGTTATAAAAATGTCACCTGTAAGATCCGCCAGTGGATATTAAAACGAGTGGGCCAAAGCTTGAGGAGAAACAGGATATCTGCATTGTCTCCAAATACTTAACAGTAACGAGAATGAGAGTAACTCTACAGCAGAGACCCTGCAAGCCCGGCCTCACGTCACCAGGAGCTGAACCCCTGAAAGGATGCTCTGAGTGGGTACATCATCCCTTCTGTGATTTTCCTGCCAAAAAACGCATCACCTCATTCTAACAATGAGGAAATACCAGAGAAACCCAAATAGAGACACCACAAAATAACTGGCCAGTGCTCCCGAAGTGTCGAGGTCATGGAAACCAAGACAAGACGGAGGTCGGTCACAGACTGGAGACTAAGGAGAGTGACGACTGAGGCTGTGTGGGGTCCCGAGCCGGATCTGGGGACTTGGGAAAGCTCCTCGAGGGAAAACGGTGGAACCAGATTGGGGTCTGTAGCTGCATTCACCGTGCGGCTCCACACCCATCTCCTGGCACTGACAGCCCTACTCCGTCTCTTTAAGAGGTCAGCCTCAGCAGAGACAGGGTGAAGAGCATATGGAAACTGGACGGAAAAAATGACCAGGCAGACCATCCGCAGGACCCTCCAATACAAATCACTCATTAAAAAAAACTGGGAAAATCATGAATAGGCACAGCCCAGAAAACACATGTAGCCGATGAATATCATCAGGGAGATTTCAATGAAACCATAAGGAGATACTAATACAATTTTTAAAGTTGGGTAACCCTCAGTATCAGCAAGGATGAGAGCAACAGGGACTCTACAACCACTCTGGAAAATGATCGGACAGATCTTGTCTATTCGGAGGTCTATGTGCCCAATGACCAGGCAGTCTTGCTCACACGGACATGTCCCGAAGAAACCCCTGCACACGTATGTCGGGAGACACACAAGAAAGGCCACAGCACAGAGAGAACGGACCCCCCTGATTTATTCCTGCAGTGAAAATGAAGGAACCCCAGCCACTCCAGCAACATGAATCAATCTCAAACCTGCAGGTCACAGGAGAATATATACGGTTTATATCAAGTTTGAAAATAGAGAAAACTTGAAAAGTACATATTATGGCAAAACTCTAAGAAAGGAGGGGACTGATGGCTCCAAACTTGGGGTCCCAGCTCCCAGGGGCAGACAGCATGGGAGTCCCAGGTGCTCGGAGCCCCTGGGCGTGGACGGGTGTGGATGGCGCGGGCGGGAACCACTGTGCCAGTGACAGCAGAAACCAGATACTCCGTCTATGGCGAATGAAGGACATTGAGGAAAAAGCCAAAATGCCAACAGGCATATTTTAGATGAATCTAAATGACAGAGACGACCAGGCATTTCGAAACTTTCAGACTTTAAAATCAAAGGAAAGAATCCAAGAAGAGCAACTGGGAAGGTTCAGATTCACTCCCAAGGTGCTGATCTGGACACAGTCACGACTGGCCAGGACCCACATGATACAACCTGGAAAGCGGCTCTCAGGAGACAGTAGTTTCCTACTATGAATAAGGCCTAAACACTTTGAGTTCCATGAGTTACAATGAATTTTAGTATTTTAAGAATCCTTTGTACTCTTTGAACAAAACATTGACTCAGCCAGACTGAATTCACGTTGCCCCCTTAAACCATTTAATAGCTTGATTTGCTTCCGTTATGTGTTTTTGTTGTTGTTGAATGTTAGGATTTACAGCAACGCGCAGCTGGCCGGTACTTTGACAGTTTTTAAGGAACTTCTACTGAAGGTCCAATCAGCCACGTAAAACACAACCGTGCCGCCCTGGGGCCTGCGCACCACTCACCAGCTGGAACTCGCTCCTCCGGCTGAAAGCCTCCCTGATGCCAGAGTCCCTCCAGAGAGCGCTCAGTGCGGGGACGTACAGCTGGAAGGTGGCGGGCTCCACAGGCAGCCCCGCCTTGTTCTCAAAGGCCAGGAGGAACATGCCGTGCTTCTCATTTTCCGAATACTGCCACGGAATGCCAAGCTTGTCTCGTGCATCAACAAGAACCCTTGAGCCCTGCGAGATAAAAGACACAGAAAGGGTTTAATTGTGCTTCCAAGACGACATCACAACAGAGAGCCTCTGCACAGGCATCGACTGTCACCAAGCAGAAAACCAGGCCATCCACCAGGATCGGTCTCTTGGTTCGCTTCATCAAGGCACCCAGGTCTCAACTCGCTGAAACCTGGCAGCTCCTCCACACCAGGAGGACACAGTGCCTCTTTCAGCTTAAAGAGTGGCCAGCAGTCGGGAAACAGGACAAAACCGAAATGCACCACAAGCCGAGCGGCCTGCCCGTCCCCCTAAAACAGGAGCTAGGGGGGCACATCCTCGATTTAATGCCACCACTGCTAGTGATAATGAGAAACTTATTTTTTTTAAGATTTTATTTATTTATTTAGAGAGAGAACATGAGTGAGAGAGAGAAAACAGGAGCAGTGGGAGCAGCAGACGGAGAGGGAGAAGCAGGCTTCCCGCTGAGCAGGGAGTCCAATGCGGGACCCCATCCCAGGACCCTGAGATCACGACCTGAGCTGAAGGCAGATACTTCACCAACTGAGCCCCCCAGGCGCCTGTTTTCATTTTTTCTTAGTTCCTCACTGTTAAAGTACTTCCGGCCCCGTTCTTACCTCACAGACTCGCCTTAAGTACAGGAGCAGAAGCATCCAGACTGTGGGAGATGTGGTCCCACCGGGAAGTAGATCCAGTTCATTGCTCTTAGGCTAGTGCTTCTGAATTAGCAATACTGTACCTAAGCCAGTTTCTAAGTTCTGAGGGGACCCAGTGAATACTGCGGTGGGCGAAGAGCAGCAGGGGGCCTGTCTGGAAAAGCTTTCACGGGCTCAGACCCCAAACGACTGGGAGCAGTAACTCACCCCCTGGCACAGAAAATCCCAGACCTCACTGCCCACTTGGCACTTGCTTTTAAAAAAAAAAATAACATCTTTATTGGATATAAGTCACATAACATACAATTCCCCCATTTAAAGTGTACAACTCAGTGGTTTTTAGTTGGCAGTTACCCTAAAAAGTTTCACTTCCAACACTTGGGTCAGAGAGGACTCCTCAGGTCTCTGCCTTCCTTGTATCTCTGCTGCAGCATCAGTTTGGTGCCTACAACTTCCATTTCTGCCTGAAACCACCGAGTCAAATGGTAACGGGGACCAGAAAGAATAGCTAGGATCTCTCCTCTAGGCCTAGCAGATCGGGACTGCTGGTGAGAGGTGTTCCTGTGAGTTCCCTCCTTAGGACCCACACGCATGTGCCATCAGTAACCAGGCCCGTTTGTACTGATCCACAAACATGAGTTCAATGCTTACTCCGGGAAAAGCACAAGCTAGGCACTGCAGGTAAACAAAATGTTTATGAAGCAGAGTCTGATCTCCAGAAACTCAGAATCTAGCTAGAGAGAAAGACCTAGGAATTAAAAAAAATTAACACCCATTCATGATAAAAACACCCAGAAAACTAGGAATAGAGGAGAACTTCCTTAACTTAACGAACACTGACAAAAACCTACAGCTGAATCCTTTCCTCCAAAACTGGGAACAAGACAAGGATGCCCACTCTCAGCAGTGCCAATCAACATGGTATTGGGAGTTCTAGCCAGTACGGTAAGATAAAGAATAGAAATATAAGGTGTAAAGATCAGAGAGAGAGAGAGAGAGAAAATAAAACTAAGCCTACTTTCAGAAGAAATGAAATGATATCTATGTAGAAAATCCCAAGGAACCTACCAAAAAAGCCTCCTAGAATTCAAGTGAACTCATTCAGCAAGGTCACTGGACATAAAAATCAACCCACAGAAGTCAACTGTCTACTAGCAATGAACATGTAGAAATTGAAATTTAAAATGCAATATTATTAGCAATCACTAAAAGAGTATAAATCTTACAAAACATGTACAGGACTTGTATGCGAAAACAAAATGATGAAAGAAATCAAAGTAAACCTATTAAATGGAGGAACATACCATGTTCATGGATTGGAAGCTTTACAATAGTAATGACATCAATTCTCTCTAAATTGATATACAAGTTTAACACAATTTCTATAAAATCCCAGCAAGATCTTTTATGGGCATGGATATGGTGTGTGTTCTATGTATGTGTGTGTGTGTGTATGTGTGTGTGTGTGTGTAGTTACAGTTATTCTAAAATTTATGGAAAGGTGCTAGATTAGCTAAAACAATTTACAGAAACTAAGTGAAAGGAATCACTCAATTTCAACACTTATTATACAGCTATAATAATCAAGACTGTGTGGATTTAGTGAAGGAACAGACACCTAGGTCAACTGAACATAGGCAAGAACCCAACGATGCTCCCACACAGCATGGCCCGCTGATTTTTATAAAGATCCAAAAGCAATTACACAGAGGAAGAATACCCTTTTCTTTTTTTATTTTTAAAGATTTTATTTATTTATTTGAGACAGAGAATGAGAGACAGAGAGCATGAGAGGGAGGAGGGTCAGAGGGAGAAGCAGACTCCCTGCCGAGCAGGGAGCCCCATGCGGGACTCGATCCCGGGACTCCAGGTGCCCGAAGAATACCCTTTTCAACAAATGACACTGGAGAATTAACTCAAAACATAAAACTATAGGGGCGCCTGGGTGGCTCAGTCGTTAAGCATCTGCCTTCGGCTCAGGTCATGATCTCAGGGTCCTGGGATCGAGCCCCACATCAGGCTCCCTGCTCGGCGGGAAGCCTGCTTCTCCCTCTCCCACTCCCCCGCTTGTGTTCCCTCTCTCGCTGTGTCTCCCTCTGTCAAATGAATAGATAGAATCTTAAAAAAAAAACAAAAAACATAAAACTACAGCATAGGAGAAAATGGTCAGCATATACAGCTTGGTAAACAGTTTTTAGAACACGAAATGCCTGATTTATAAAAGAAAGATATCAATAAACTGGATTTCATAAAACTCAAAACTCTGTTCTGCAAAAGACTCTTAAGAGGCTGGGAAAAAAAAAAACAAAACAACAACCCACCACATCTCTAACAAAGGACTTCTATCTAGAATATATAAAGAACACTCAAAACTCAACAGATGGAAAAACAATCCAGTTAGAAAATGGGCAGAAGGTATGAAGAGATGTTTCACCAGAAAGCACACACAGACAGCAAGTAAGCAGGTGAGGGCGAAGCAGGTTAAGACTTCGGCAAGGTATCACTACCCACTATTAAAACAGCTAAAACAAAACCAGTGAGGACACCAAATGGGGGTGAGGACACAAAGATATTTGCTGTCTCATGCATCGTTGATGGGGCTGCGAGAGGGCACAGCCACTCTGGAAAATGGTTTTCTAGTTTCTTAAACAATTAAACATATACTTATCATACAATCCAGAAATCTCACTCCTGGGCGTTGAACCCAGAGGAATGGGAATTTATGTCTTCACAAAATCCTGTGCAAGAATGCCCAGAGCAGCTTTATTCGCAACAACCCCAAAGTCCCTCAACAGAGAAATGGTTACACTCTGTGGGGGCCTCCGTACTACGGAATAGGACTCGGCAGTAAAAGGGAACGAACACACTTGATTCATGCAACAACCCGGGTGGATCTCAAAATTATGCAGAGTAAAAAAGGCAATCTCAAAAGGTCACATACTATGTGGTTCCATTTATAGAATATTCTTGAAGTGGCAAAGTTATAAAGATAGAATACAAATTAGCCGCTGTCAGGGACTGGGGATGGTAGGGGAAGCAGGGGGGCAGGTGACTGTGCCAGGGCAGTGATAGGGTCTTGGAGGTGATGGAGCTGAGCTGTGTTGGCTACAGACCCTCACGTGGGAGAGCTCGTCATAGAATCTCTCCCTCCCTCCCCCGCCCCCACATACACACACACACACACACACACGCACACACAGCACCAGCATCAATTTCCTAGTGGTGAGCTCGCACTGCAGTTCTAGAAAACGTAACCACTAGGGGAAACTGTGTGATACCTCTCCCCATCATCTTTGCAAGTTCCTGAGAACCTGTAATTATTTCAAAATAAAAAGTTTTTTAAGAAGTTAACCAGCAGGGCGCCTGGGTAGCTCAGTTGGTTAAGCGACTGCCTTCGGCTCAGGTCATGATCCTGGAGTCCCGGGATCGAGTCCCGCATCGGGCTCCCTGCTCGGCAGGGAGTCTGCTTCTCCCTCTGCCCCTCCCCCCTCTCATGTGCTCTCTCTCATTCTCTCTCTCTCAAATAAATAAATAAAATCTTAAAAAAAAAAAAAAGAAGAAGAAGAAGTTAACCAGCAGCCGAGACAATAAATGCTCCAATTTCGTGGCGTGGAAAGGGAAGGTTTACGAGGGGCCAGTAGGAAAAGCGAGATGGATGGGTCTCCAAGTGAGCTTTTGAAGTGCAGGTCAATGTCAGCAAGTGGCAACAGTGGGTTAGAACCCATCCAGCGGGGAAACAGGACTTGAATAAATCCTTAGCTCTCCTGCTTCTGGGCTCCAAGCACCCCATTCCTGCCTCTGGGTCCTTCACATCTCCCTACTTTCTCTGACAACTTCACACCAAATTCCCATCTGCCCAAAAGGACAAGAACCCAAGAAAACAAAGATGTTTCATATTCTCCACATGCTGCACAACAAAAAAAAAATATCTGCATACAGAGAAGGTAGAAGAGATCTCTCCGGTAAGATTCTTGGCACAGGGTCACAGCACCTTTGTGCAAATCAGACAAAGCCGTCCTGGCACATGAGGTGCCTCGCCCGGCAAAAGAGCTGGGTCAGGATCTCAGCCCACCCCGAGCCCCAGACCCAAGTCAGGTAACCAACCCACCTACCATTCCTGATGGCCCAGCCTGCACAAGTCACACTCAGCAAATTCGGTCTGACACACCAGGTATCTCGTCAGTGCCCTTTTCACGCATGAAGAAAGTTCAGCCTCACAAGGAGCACCTCCTCCCTCACAAGGGAAATTGAACCTCTGCCCCCTGGGGAATTTCGTTTTTATATGTCGGAGATGAAGGCAGGGAATCAAAACGGACTTGGAAGACTGAGTGATCATTTCCAAGCCTGCTTTCAACACTGCACAGACCAGGCCTTCCCTAATTATTGGGGTGAACACAGGTTTGGCTTAAAAAACCCTAGTCTATCCAAAAGCAGCCTGTGTTCCCTGCACACGCTGCCACCCAGGCAAGCTTGGAACCGGCCCAAATTAACTGCTCCCAAACACGAAGAAAAGGCTCCTTATTTCTCTTTTTAAAAATCCAGGGAAATTGACAAAACTGCCGATGAACTTTGAATTATACCAGTTAGCTATGGTCTGTTTTCTGTACCCTAGTCCCTTCATCTGGAAGAAAAAAAGCATCAAGAAAAAAGAGGTCCCTCTTGCTTTTTACAATTTATCCTAGTGAAAAACTACTCTCTGCCAACTTTGTTCTGAACACCCAAAAAATCGAGATAAAGGAGAGGTTTCTGCCTAAAATTGGAGTCTTCTTTTTCTTGCTTTCTCGAGAGAGCATGAAGTCTTTGGAAATGTTCTATTTACTATACTTTGGCAGAACTGACACTACATGGGTTCACTGAACCACCGTTATACAGAGCTGCTGCTGTCTTAGAGGAAAGATAGTACTACACAGCAGGCATTTTACAAAACACCTTGCATCATTCTTTTGTAATGAAAGACCTATTTCCCGGAACACAAAGCCCAGAAAATCCTAAAATCCATATACACTCAGAAGACAAAGAAAAAAAATTAGGGCAGAAGACCATTTGCTTGTCTCACTAATGGCTTTAAGGAGAGCTCTTCTTTCAGTAACAATGTTACGGAAGTATTAATTTTTTCAGAACCATACATCTTATTCAGTTACCCAAATATGAACAGTTTAAGTCGTATGCAGTTTGGTGACTTCATCTCGATACTATGTAACACTTTAGACTGTTCAAAGAGCACATTTTTAAGACAATTTATAAATCCAGCAATTTAAATTTCTAGTCAAAGAAGAGATTCCCTGTCTGCTGGGGATGTAGATTTGGGGGGGGGGGGTTCAGTTTTACTGGATGGAGACCAAAACTTGCAAATCCTGTTATCTCATTTCAAAATAAATGTTGTTAGTTTAGCCCCTAATCAAACCAAATCTTTTCAGTCATTCCTTACTAAAATCTTCCCACAGTAAATACTAAAGCCGAGATAGATCTAAAATGCTAGTAGATCAAATTAACTTTTTCTATAGAATGAAACAGTGACATTAAGAAAATGTTAAAGTTTAGAGTGTTCGCCCAATCAGATAACAGCGTATCTATTGGAAAGCTCTTTTTTTTTTTTTTTATATATTACTATTTTTTTAAACCCACTAGGGCCGACTTGTTTGCCTTTGGCCACCATCCAAATAAAAGAAATGCTGCCAGAAATGTAAACAGGATACATTTCTTTAAGTTAATGAGTCCAGCAAGCAAAGGCAGATGGCTCCTCTTAGCTTTTCTCTGAAACCGAAGTGGAAGAGAGCTTCTAATTGAGAGGTCAGAGGACAAGTGAGAAGGGGAAGCAGCAAGCAGACAGCCTGGTCCTCAGAGCACCACTACTTTCAGGACAGGATCGCCGGCCTCCTGGGCCAGTCCCCTCCCCCACCGCGCCTCCCCACTACCAGAACAGGCTCTGGGAAAGCCACCTCCGGAGTTCTACACTGAGAAGCCCCTCAGGCAAAGACCAGTGCCAGGGGAGGCGGAGGGGGGGGGGGACCACAAAGGTGGTAAACGTGGCGCCTGCTCCAAGAGCTCTCAGGACACAGAAGCAGCGCAGAGCACGGAGTGCGCAGGCTATAATCAGAGGCAGGGGAGGGTGGTGGGCACGACCCACTAGCCGGGAGAGGAGCCAGCGGAAGCCAGCGGGCGGCAAGGGGGTGGCAAAGCGGAGAGCTGCGAAGGGGGGATTTACTCCGAGGGAGCAGGAAAGGATGGGGGTCTGGAAAGAAGCAGCTGCCTCCAGACTCAGGGGTGGGAGGGCACCAGTGCAGGTGTGGGGGGAGGAGTCAGAAGCTCCCCCCCACAAGGAAGATGAGAGGTAATAGCAAGAGAAAGAAGTCACCAAACGTGGATAGTGGGGCAAGCAGATAGAGTGCACAACCAGACCACCAACCAGCTCTCCAGAGCTGAGTCCAGAGGACTGTTTGGCTTGGGAGGGGGGAGATCTGGGGAAGTTTAAGACAAATTAAATTTAACCAGACAGCAGGAAATCCAAGGCAACACTTCGAGGAAATAGAACTGTAAGAAAAACTCTGGGTTCAGGAAATGTACAGGAAAAGTGAACTGTCAATCCTGAGCTTTTTCTGGGTACCCAGGAAAGGCTGGTGCTCCTTAAAGCTAAAAAAATAAATAAACAAGGAATTCAACATCAGTTCAGAATTCCTCAGATCTCCTCAAATGTAATGTGAAAATCCATGCTGAATGTCAGAACTCAAGAGCCGGCAGGCTGCAGACTTCTGAAGTCACCTCCTGGAGCCACGCAGGGAGCTTCTCTTCTCTTCTCTTTCAAGTGGCAGGCTCTAAACCCTGGAGTCCGCTTGGACTAAACATCCACTAAATGTTCTAAAGACAAACACTGGCGCAAGGGGGAATGAAGCCTTCCTGTCGAAGTACAGTAAATAATAAAGACATTTGAGAATAAATACTAAATATCATTCCAAGGGGGGAAACATCCCATAAACACTACACACAGGTAACACAGCTCAATGTGCTAATTCAGTGTTTTCAAAATTCAAGTCAGGATCCACACAGTGAAATCATGTAGTGAGCTTTTAAAAAATGAAATAGAACATAATGGTAAATATCGGAATAATCTGTAAATAGTAGCAGCAAGTGATTTATAGAAATTCTGTGTTAGGGGCGCCTGGGTGGCTCAGTCGGTTAAGCGTTCAGGCCCCACGTGGGGCTCCATGCTGGGTGTGGAGCCTACTTAAAAAAAAAAAAATTCTGCTTTCAAGCAAGATCTGAGTACACAGACGGATGTGTCTGTGTATTTCCAGGCGCCCACACATGCAGCTACACTGGGTAAAATGTATTTTCTACCGTGCACCGTGCTCAGAGAGCCACCGGGCCAGATTCTTCCAGGGTCTGCTCTAGGGTGGGCCTTCTCTCGTGCCTCTGCCACTTCAGAGCTAACAGGACTGAGCTGAGGCTCAGAACTCCAAACAATAATGAGCTGGGCTTGGGGAAGAATGGATAACAGAGTGGAAAGAGGTTGAGGAAAGTGGTGTGAGAAAAATCAGGCCACTAGATTGCATTTGAGGAAACACAACCTTGGCCGATCTCTCAGGGTCATCCTGAGCAGCAAGGTGAGGTCCAGGAACACATCTCATGGTATTTTCGACCCTGCAGACATTGGTCAGGACAAGCAGTTAACATGGGCTGCAGAAAGACCACCTCTTGACTTGTCCTGAGGTCGGGTGTGTGATGCACACACAGAAACCAGTCCTTGAATAAGTCTCTGCGTCCAGCCTGGTCAAGCTCAGGGCCTTGCATATTGTGGGAAACAACAGCACAGAGCTCACAAAAATGCTGTCCTTTCCACAAATCCTTTCCATTCTTATCAGGGTGTCCAACGAGCAGATGCAGACATGCACAAAAGTCATGCTCTCTCAGCAATCCAGACGTCGTCTCAGGGACACTACAGTAACATGTTACCATTGCTCATACTAAAGTACTTGCCATGTGAACAATACTGTGTCAAGTGCTTAACATCCACTAGCTCATTTCCACTTTGTAACACTGTAAGGTGAGCAGTACTGTGCCCATTTTACAGATGAGAAAAACTGAAGCTCAATCACACAGCCAGTTAAATGTGATTCTGTGGTCCTACCGCTGGTGGGGTTTTTTATCTATATTCTATTCCTTTATGGGTTTATCAGGGAAGTGAAGGCACAAAGAAAGGCAGGAGGCAGAAGCTAGCTGTCTGTCTGCTTCCTGTCTTTCACACAGCTGACAGCAGGCCCGAGTCTACAACCAGATCTGAGCTGACCTTTGAGGACCCGACATTTCTGGTATTCCCTATAAGATTTTTTAAAAAACAGTTATTAAAATCTAGAAGCATGGGATATGCTTACACCTGGCTAAGTTAGAGAAAATTTCGTGAGTTCAGATCATACTTTAATCTCCGAACAGTAAAAACCTTTCACTCATGTAAATGACCTTAGCAGCACAGAATTAGAACATTCAACAGCTGCTCCATCCAACACAGAGGTCCTTAGCACCAGTGACTACTGAGCGGTGGACGAGTGGCCAGTCCGAATTGAGATGTGTTCTAAACACATACTGGCTCTCAAAGACTTATGAAAAATAAATGTAAATATCTTTTAGTTTTTAATATTGATCACATGTTGAAATGATAATGTTTTGATATTTTGGGTTATCAAAATATATTAATTTTGCTTTACCTTTCTTAGTGTGGCTAATTTAAAGTACACTCTTGGACTGAATCACTATATGGGAACATTTCTTAAGATGGAATTTCTTTCTTTCTGATTACAAAAATATTTTGAGCGTAGAGAACAGAGGAAACACAGAAATGCACTAAGAAAATTAAGTCCTCAAGAATATTACTGTTGTTAATGCAGAATGTTATCGGTCTCGTTCTTTATAGAATTCTCCTTGTGTATGTATGTATAAACATCTTATAAATCTTCGAAAACATTTCTAGCAATATATCACAAACATTTCCCCATGTCATTAACTATTTCAAAACCTCAGGACTTATAACTGCTGTGTAGTAATCCCACCTATGGGGAGAGCTGTAATTAAACTGATCCTCTGTTGCTGAACATCTAAGTTGTTTCCAAAGCATGGAAAGTATGAACAACAAGGCCGGAAGTTCCCCGGACGGGCACATCTGCACGTATCTGACTACTGTCTTGTGACAGATTCCTCAAAGTTGCATGATGAAATTGCTGGGTCAAAAAGTATGCGCACATTTTTGAGGCTTCTGATAAGTATTACTAAACTGCTCTCCAGAAAGGCTGTACCAAGGTACACATTTATAGCTGGTTAACTTTTCATTTTCCTAAAATTGTTTTTTTTAATTGGTCTGTTTGGCTTTGCTAAAATTGTCCCACAATAATATTTAACCAGTCATATCCTCAAACCATAGCTCCAAGGGAAATCCCAAACATTACCAACTGAAGATGAAGCAAATTTATGGGGTGCCTGAGTGGCTCAGTTGGTTGAGCATCTGGCTCTTGATTTCAACTCAGGACATGATCTTAGGGTCATGAGATCCAAGCCGCACGTTGGGCTGTGTGCTGAGCACAGTCTGCTTGAGATTCTCTCTCCCCCTGTGCCCCTCCACCCACTCATGATCTCTACAATAAATAAATCTTAAAAAAAAAAAATGAAGCAAATTTAGTGTGTGTGTGTGTGTGTGCACGCACACACACATAGTGACAACCCAAAGCCAGGAAAAAATAGAAAATTAATAAGTATTTGGCTTCTATAGTTCAAATAAGCTTTTGCAGAAGCATTTTTCCTCTAAGTCCTATTAATAATAAAACACGAGTAATAAGCCAAATAAATGATGAGTAAAAGTGAGTTAATTAAAAAGAGATAAAATCATGAAGTAACCGTTAATAAACATGCGTGAATTTCTAAAATCTCTCGCTTCCAGTCAGAGAAGGAAGATCAGCCAGTACTTCCAGTAAAGCATCTTGCATGAAGGCAGAGAGAAGATGTAAACCTTTAGCCTGAGATCTTAGAAGTTTCCCCATCAGGAGAGCCTTGAATTTGATGGGAGAGTTAAGGTCAATTCTTATCTGTACAGACATAAATCCCTTGAAATAGTAAGGCATTAAGATAAAGGGCAAAGGGCAGAAAAATCGCCTGGACAGCACACCGGCCTGCTGAGGGTTTTCATTCCTGTCTCCAAAGCTATCCGATGGCAAGTCTGAGGCTGGTTACAAGACTAACTGGAGAAAAGAGAAAAGAAGGTAAAATTACTACTGCAGAACATAAACAGCACCAAAAATGCATGTGGGCTTGTCAATAAATCCAAGACCAGCATGAGGCAGACTCCCGCTAAACCGCTGAGACCCTTTCAGGTCAAGTCTCAGGCGTACACACACCTGGGCAGAGGAGCGACAGGGGGAGGCAGCTCCTGGCGCATCAGGAGCTCCTGCAACATCGCAGACCCGGCTTCCTGGCCCCACGGAGGAGCTGCGGTTAAACAAAGTCAAAGCACCTTCCAGCCCTATTATTAGTCAGGCCCCTTCCTGCAGTCCCGTGCTCTAGCTGCTACACGGAGGCCCTGCTCTTGGGGCCTCCACGATTTTCACTATGTATTTCATGCATCTGTGCATGCGTTTCCTACTGACTCACACCCCACCACTTCCTTCTTCAGATACAGAAGCGGCGCTAACGTGCAGTGGGGTCTGGCACCGCACACAGAGCAGCATAGCTCAGCTGCATGTTTGGCAGCACGTGCTTTCGGCAACCCTTCCGCCCACGGGGAAGCTCCCTCAGGGCCCTCTGCAGGTCACATCTGCATGCGTCCCTTCCAGTCGATCTTCAAAATAAGTTAGTTCATGGCACTTTGTTCAAACCCTACAAGAACCCGTCTCATCAGAGTAAGAGCCCAGGTCCTTATAAAGGCCTAGAAGGTCCCACATGACCTGACCCTGTTGTTTCTCTAACCTCACTTCCTCCTCATCTCTCCTTTTGGCTCCACTACAATCACTTGGCCTCTCTGCTTCTGCCTCAGGGCCTTTGCACTTCCGGTTCCTGATGCTTGAAACCCTTTGGCCCCAGATATCCCTAGACTGCCTTAGATAATGCACTCCCTCAGCTCCTTTGATTCTTTACTCAAAGATCAGCCTCTTAGCAAGGCCTTCCATTGGCCATCTTATCTATGACTGTGACCTTCTGCCGCCCCAAGCCCACCTCTCCTGCCCCTTCCCCACTTTCAAGCTCTCTTTAGCACTGACCAGTAGCTGGCTAATGGACCCTATGGTTTACTCATTCATCTTGTGTATTATCTTTCTCCTCCCACTGGACCGGAATGCCCCTGAGGGCAGGATCCTTGGTCTGTTTTGTTCACTCCCATATTCCCATTCCCGGGCCCGGCGCACAGTAGGTGGTCTATTTGTTGAGAGGACAAATGTCTGAATTTCAGGTTCCTCATCTGCTAAACAAGGATAACTCTGAGGGTACAGCGAGGAATACCTGAAGTAATGTATCTGTATACTAACTAGATCTGTCTTGTACCTAAACGGATCAAATAGCGCACAAACCAAATGTCATCAATCATTTCAATTTACTTCTCACTGGAAAACTTACCCCACATGAGGAATCATTATTGAGACTGATAAGTTAATATTGGCTCATATATTACCTGAGAGTAATTTAGTTGTGTAATGGGTCTGGAAATTCCTTTAAAAACTATCTCCTTTCTACACATCCAAGATAAAAAGCCAGTTTACAGGAAAAGTTCAACCAAAGAGACAGCTTAATTTACTGTAGCAAGTAAATTAAAACTGCAGCATGACAAAGTTTAAATCGAAGAAATGCCCCACATCTGTGTATCACTTCTTTCCCAAATATGCAAATGCTTTTATGATTAATAAGATACAAATAATTATTTAAAAGCATAATGCACTTGGAGCAGTCTTGCAGGGTCAGACCTACTCCTGACCAGCAGACCCAGCCCAGCGGTCCCTGGAAAGATGGTAAGAACAAACAGGGACGCAGGGCTCCAGGGAAGATGCCCTTCAACAGGGGATACTGAAGCCAGCAGCTCAGCCCTTTCAGACAGTACGCACAGAGGACCAGAAGCAATGAAGACGTTCGCATAGTCAGGTGAGGAGACTTCCTCTTCCAACAGCAAAGGAGCTGAGAATGTGGCCAGGAACAAAGAGCTGGCGGAAGCCCCAGCCTGAGGTGCCCGAGCCGGGCAGCGATGTCAGACCCAGAAAGGAAGTCCCGGCTCCTACTTGGGGTTACAGCTGCTGACCTGGCTCTGCAGCTGGCAGGGAGCGCTCTCCGTCACACCAGCCCCGGAGCACGGCGACTGGGCCGGAGGTGCAGCTGCAGGTGTCAGGCCAGTTTGCTTGGAAGACAACGAGCGACAAAGCTACCGGAACTCTGGTGAACCCATGGCGGCACAGGGAACCCCAAGACAGACGAAATCATTAGCATGTTTCAGAGGGATCGGAGAATACGCTTGCTGCTTGTTACTCAGACTGATTTTGTTAATGACCAGTAAAGTAACTCAGAGAAGAAACCACAAAGTAAAATTAGTGTACCTGGAAGAAGACTGCCCAAACCCACAGGATGGAGAGATGTGAAGAAGGGCGGTAAAATGAGGATTATTTCTACCGAACAGCGAGCTCCCCATGAGCAACACTTGACCCCCTTCCATTGGGCAGCCCTAAGGGAGGGCCTGCTGGGCCAGCACTGGGCGTTGTGCTGGTTTCGGACACTCAGCCAAGTGTTCCTGCAGCACACGTGGGAAGCAGGGGCTCCCCCCAAATAGGTTCCGTGGACTATTTAAACACAGCCCCACAGGCCACAGCAAGCACCCATGTCCAGTTCTTAAAAAGCACCATCCAGAGGGTGCCTGGGTGGCTCAGCTGGTTAAGCGTCTGACTCTTGGTTTTGGCTCAGGTTGTGATCTCAGGGTCCTGGGATCAAGCCCCCGCACCCCCCACGTCAGGTTCTGTGCTCAGACGCGGGTCTGCTTCCCCTCTCCCTCTGCCCCCCACCCCCCGCTCACACTCATTCTTTCTCTCAGATAAATAAATCTTAAAAAAAAAAAGCACCCTCCATAAAGAACCAGGTAAAAAGTCACATACTGCTTTCATATAAAACCAAAGGAAATCAGACATTTAGCACAGAAAGCATTAGTTATTCGGCGGTTGGAGGGAAACTCCCAGAAAGATTCCCTAGAAATGCCACACACTACAGCCATGGGAGAGGTAGTCCCAGAGGTTTCCAAGTGTTACACACAACCAGCATTTCAGACCGTTCTTCACCAGAAACCTGCAGACTAAGTTAATCCTTGTGTTACTAATTCCATGAAAAAAAAAAAAAAAACACAAAACTATTTTTAGTTTTCAAGTAAGTAAGAATATCTCCTTAAGGACACACATCTGCTTTTCCTCAAAATCATGATCAATCATTCAGGCAGTGTTTTCCTTAGCTTTCTTTTTCTTTTAAAGCTGCTAAGACACCAACAGAGGCTTTAGACGTCTGTAATTTGCTAAAACTGGGTGACTTCACGCTCCCCTTTGGACATAGCAGATTGCCCTGACTGCACTGCTGAAGCCACATGAACGCATAAATGTTCATGGTGAACTTCCAAGTCCATCTAGATAACATGCGGGGTGCGGAGCACAGAAAAAGAAAGGCAACCCACCACAAAACCTGCACCTTCCACGAAGGATAAAGCTGGTAAACAATTACAGTTATTCAGCATCTGTAGATGGATTCAAGGATAAATACAGTTGGCTCCTACACAAAGTTTGGGTTAGGGGTGCCGACCCCTGTCCCCCTACACAGCTGAAAACCCATGTGTAACTTTGACTCCCCCTAAACTTGACTACTAACAGCCTACTGTTTGACCAGAAGCCTTAGGGAGAACATGAACAGTTATCACATATTTTTCATATTCTGTGTATTCCATGCTGTATTCTTACAATACAGTGAGCTGTAGAAAATATTAAGAAAATCATAAAGAAGGAAAAATACATGTACAGTGTTGTATTTATTAAAGAAACCTCCACAAAACCATGTATAAGTGGACCCGTGTAGCCTAAACCTGTGTTATTCAAGGGTCAACTGCACATACCTAACATCAAAAGAAGTGAGTGACTTTTAAAATATAATTACTTCATGTCCAATGAGAAGAGGTTACAGTTTCAAAATTGTAAATATACATCAGCTTTGATGAAACAGAACGCTCTTTCTCAGCAGGATGAGGTTTTTGACATGAGGACAGACGCTCGCAGTGCCAACTCCTTCAGCTAGCCCCTCCCACCCGTCCTGCTGCCTCGGCCCCCTCTCCCCTGCAGAGGACTCAGAGTGCCCATCGGGTGCCACCTGCTACAGGGGTTACAGCCACTGAGGACAGACACTCGCTGTCCCTGCAAGAGAAGCACCCCTCGCACCAAGAGACCGACCGTATCGGCGGCCCCTCGAGAGGAAGACGCTGGGGACGCGAGGACAGTCATTCCAGGAGAGCACTGAGATGGGAAAAACTGACCAGGCCCGGAAGGTGGGGCAGAGCAGGGCGCCAGGGAAAAACAAGATGAAAAGGCAGGCAACTGAGCACTGTGAGGTGTAAGCGCAGAACTGGAAAAGCAGGAGACGCTGGGATTAGTCACAAGACTGGGATTTGAGGCCATGGCTGCGTCTGCCCGTCTGCAGACTCGCGGAGAAGCTGGGAGCAGCTCCGGAAGCAGCGCCTGGCTCCAGCCGGCTCTGGCTGGGCGCCGCACGGGGACAGGCGCAGCCCCGGGCCGTGGTGGCACTCGGCGTGTGTGTGCCCGGCCCAGCGGCGGACGTCCAGCTTGCGTCCGCTGTGCTGCTTCACGCAAGTCAACTTCTGTCTCTACGAATCCTGTAACCTCACCTAAGGACAGCTCGAGACACTAGAATAAAGCCCCTCTCAACGCTGGCTCACAAACCTAGTCAGGGTCACAAACCAAGACTCTCAGGGGAGTTCTTTTGCAAACATAAAGTCTTTATTCCAGAGTCACCTTCTCAGTGAGGCCTTACCCAACTCTCCTATTTAAAACCACAACCCCCACCACAAAATTCCTTATTTCCTTTTCCTGCTTTTTTCATGGCACAGAATTTCACAGCATTTCGAAGTTAGAAGGACCTCTAAAAGGTGCTGCAACAAGTCACCCTCCAGCTAGGAATTCCTTATAAATACAGCTTTCTATCCATAAATGGCTATCAGCCTATGAGAGAAAAAGGGTTCCTGAGTTACCCCACAACCCCGTAAGCACCTTCCTGTGCTGTGCGCATCCACCCCCCCCCCCCACCAGCGCCCTCACCACGGTGCCCTGCAACGACCTGTGCGCACCCACTAGGCCACGTATTCTCAGCCGGCGCCTGTGAGGCACCTGCCGTTTGATTTCTACCACCGGGCACACAGTAGGCACGCGACACCACACGCGGATGACGAGGAATTCACTTCTATCCTGCGGCGGGCAGCCCCTTCCGTCCAGTGCTGGTCATTTTCAACGCCACCAGGTGCCAGCACCGTGGCAGGTACCCGGGACACAGCAGAGACAAGACAGACGGGCCACTGCCCTCCTGCAGCTCATGCTGAGGGCAAGGGGAGACAAATCACAAGGCAACAGAGACAGAAGCAATCCCTGCATCCCAGCCCCTCCTTCAGATGGGGGGGAATGCACGCTCTCCAGGCAGGGATGGATCTGCAGAGAGAATGGGGAAGGAGGCCACTGTCAGGAGGGCTGTCGGGGAAGGCCGCTGAGGTGACGAGCTGACCCTGAGGACAGGAAGGAGCCAGCCATGCAGTAAGTGGCAGGCCGAGCTTTCCTAGTGGAAGGGAAGCAAGGCCCTGAGCTTAGCAGTTTTGAAAAACTGAAACCAAACACCCAAGGGGCTGGAGCGTGGCCGGCGAGGAGGGGGTGGGAAAACGCAGTGGAGCCTGGTAGGTGCGGGAATCCGCAGGCAGCCAAGGCGCGGGGTGCTGGCACTTTTCCTGGACTATGGTTTGCAAATACTACAAACTGTAACTTAGAACGAGGAGAAATGTAACGCTAGTGTCACTTCACCAAACAATCTTAAAAATACGCCAAGATGGGTTCAGAAATAGCCCATTTGGGAGCTTGGCTCTTCGGGCTATCAGTTTAGCCATCCACATGCACAGAGGCACTTTCAGATTTTCCCACAATCGGTCAAGAAGACAACAGAACAGAGGGTTCTTCTCTATACACCCTCATTACATAGCAGTGGATGGGGGCAGAACAGAGACTTTAGGGAACTGTTTTCTTGTATTTGCTGGCAAACTGAAAGCTCTAGCACCACCTTTATTCTGTGGCATCTGAGGCTCCATATTCTCTGGAGCTGAGCTTTGGTGAGCAGCCTGTAGTTGTCTGAATCTCAGGGGAAAACACAAACTTCGAGGCACCACAAATGGGTCTATATTGCACTATCATGATACCAAAGAACATAAAGAATGTTCTTCCCTAGGCCACCCTGGTCTGAGCACCACCCAGAGCCAAGGGAACGCTGTCCCGCCTGCGAGCAGAAACAGGGAGCGGCAGGGACTCCTGGTCCTAGTTCAGAACTACAAGCTCTCAGCCCACTCATGTGGGGTGGGGCAGGTCTGCAGACTGAGGCTTGCAGGCCAAATCCATCCTGTCTTCTGACTTTTCTGGCCTCTGAGCTAAGAATGGTTCTTAGACATGAGTATCTGCATTTGATTCGATGGTAGGAACACTAACTTTGAACCCCAATTAAATGCAATGTTATTCCCCCCGAAAAGAATTCTATTTGTATATATTATGTATTACATAACACTGGACTCTACATGACAATTCTTATTATTACACATTGGATTTTATCAGCAAAAAAATTACTGAAATTTATTTTCTTTCTTATTACATGGATATCTTCATAATAGACTTGATATGGACTCCTGGCTCACAAAGCCTAAAATATTTACTCTCTTTACAGAGAACATTTGCTGACTCCTAGGACTTTTCCTTCTTGCCTGCAAGGTGGGTGTAGCTGATGTTACAAACCCCCATGAATGGATTTTCAGGGTTCTCTCTCTACAGACCAGTACTTCGCAGGCCTGGCTGCTGGGAGAGTCACCTAGGGAGTTTTAAACATCCTGGTGCCCAGGCTGAACCCCAGACCCAAGGAATCGGAGTCTGGCAGTGGAGTCTGAGGTGGGCACTTCCGGAAGGGCCTCTTACCACTGTGACCTCTGCAGACCTGAACTAGGAGGGGAAACAGGCTTGCAGGGGGAAGAAAAAGAGCGATTTCATGTTTCTGGCATTCCTAATCTAGGTCATGACTATCTTTGAATAGATTCTTCTTGTATTAATCGCGTTCTCTATTTTCTGTATTCACGATGCCCTTACATCTCTGGGGCTTGTAATCCTGGAGGGACGACCCCTCCCAGGGCTGGCTAACTCCCTTTCATAGGCAAACCAACCAGTGCAGAGCCCAGGAGGCAAGACCCCTCTGCCCCAAACTCCCAGGGCCAGGTCCTGGACAAGCAGGGACCATCCCTGTCAACCATCTCCCCATCAGCTGCTCACCCTGCCCTGCTCACTCTTTCCCATGAAAGCACCACTGAGGCTCCGGGCCATGCTTTTCCTTCTCCCTCTGCTTCCTGACTGACCCTGGTCCTTCCCGGGGGCCCTGAGTGGTGGGCAGTGCCCTTTTGCTGAAGATCTGTCAGTACGAACTTCTTCCTTCACGACTGTTACCTCCGTGTCCACGTGTCTTACCATTTCCGATTAAAACAAATCTGGGTGATTTTCTATGGCTCCTCCAGCTCATGTACTTGACAAGTCCTAATACTTTGTCCACTCAAACACATACACAGGGAATTTTTCACTTATCTGAAATAAGGCATAGTTTTCCACTTCATTTAATAGCTTCGCTAAGACTTTCCATGAGAGGCGGCATTTGACAACTCCATAAAGCTGCCGGTGCACAAAACTGACCTGTCAAATCCACGTCTAAGCACATGCTCTGGAGAAACTGTGGCCACAGTGCACGGCAGACGTGGACGAGGACATGCAGGACTTGGCATGATGGTTAAAGTAACAAACTAGATCTGTATGTACCAACATGGACGGAATGCAAACCTACTGCTGAGCAAACCACTTTTTAAAATATATTCAAGACGCCATATATATAAATTCTTTAAGATTTTAAAGTGCGTGCACATGCATGTGCGCATACATATGCACATGCGCGTGAGGGAGAGGGGCAGAGGCAAAGGGAGAGAATCCCAAGCAGACTCTGAGCTGAGTGTGGAGCCCAATGTGGGGTTCGATCCCACGACCCTGAGATTGTGACCTGAGCCGAAATCAAGAATTGCTTAATCAACTGAGCCGCCCAGGTGCCCCTTTATAAATTCATTTTTTTTTAAAGATTTTATTTATTTGACAGAGAGATACACAGCGTGAGAGGGAACACAGGCCAGGGGAGTGGGGGAGGGAGAAGCAGGCTTCCCGCTGAGCAGGGAGCCCGATGCGGGGCTCGATCCCAGGACCCTGAGACCGTGACCTGAGCCGAAGGCAGACATTTAATGACTGAGCCACCCAGGCGCCCCGCCCTTTATAAATTCCTAAAAACACATGAAATATATATATTGATTACGGCTATATACACAGGTACTAAAAGTATCAAAACCCTGAATACAACCAAACTTGTGCTAGTGACGGCGTCTGGGGAGAAAGAGAGCAGCAGGCAGTAGTAATGCTCAGAACGAAGCCGGCACTCACTGAACCCCAACTAGGTCCAGGGGCCAGTCTGGCAGGCATTAACTCACTTGATTCTTAGGGAAACCAGGAGAGAGCTACTATTATCATCCCCATTTCACAGATGGAAAGACTGAGGCAAGCAAGATGACAAAACCCCACATCTGCTCCCAACCTCACTGAGCTACCGGTGTGGATATGCAGGGACTCCTGAGGTCCTCCAAGTGATCTCCCTGCCTGTACTCTGGATCACACTCCTGTTTGGTACACAGAGTGATCCTTTTACAAAGAGAAGTCAGATCATTTCGGTTCTCCACTGAAAACTTCCCAGGAGCTTCCCATCACACTTGGTTTTAAGTGTGAAATCCTTAGTGCGGCCTCCAAGACGGTGTTCCCCATCCCTGCCACTGCTGACCCCACTCCACCCACACTGACCTGTCTCTCCAATCCCAGGGCACACCCCAGCCTCTGGGCTTCTGCAGTCACTGTTCCCCCTGCCTGGAGCACTCTCCCCACAGACGTCAAGAGGGCTGGCTTCCTCTATCTTTGTCAGCTGTGTGGCATCCAGACCTGCGCCCACAAATCAGGTATGCTCGCCTGGTTAACTGACCACCGTGGCTTCAACCTTATAACTTACAAAGATGCCACTGCGGCCACATTCTAATTAACACAGACAAAACTCCATGGGAATCCCGCACATTCTACAAAATGTTATTTAAGTGAAAGATGCGAACCAATGATTTTCTGATTAATGTTCTGCTTATTGTAGGCTTAAAATTTTTTGTGAAGATTCTTAGATTATCGACGTTCTACAAAGACAGGCTGAGAAATCAAAGCAGCCGGATCACTTTGGCTTTATTTCGGGAGACTCCTTCTTTCAACAGTGGGAAACCTGCTGCTTCCTGCGCTCAGGTGCTCAAAGGCTTTCCCCTTCCCCCGCTCCCCCTGCAGAAAGATCACGTGAATGAACTAATCCACTAGCATTCCTTTCAGTAGTAAATACAACTGTGAGAAAATGGATGTCAGCCCCCAACTGACTGCAGAGAGAAACTAGACCCACGTGTTTTCAGTTACATGGAATAATGAATAGAGAATCGCCTTTATCGGCTACTCATGCAACTCCCAATCTGTGCGCAGGACTCTATATAAGGAAACAAGGCTGAAACTCCCCGCGAACTCACTGGGTGGCCCAAAGCAAGGCGACTCACCACTGAACACTCCCCAGTGGGTAATGGTGGCGCCTCCAGCCATCCTACCCTGTGCGTCCTGTCCCACTTCCACTATGCCTTAGCAAGAGAGCTCGACGCAAGACCAGGCAGGTGGTTCTTCTTCCCTTTCCTTCCCTGCCAGCACAGGGCTAGTTCCAGGAAATACACGGATAGTCCTGACCTTCGTGTTACTAAAACATGAAAAATATTTTAGGAGATTATCAAAATTAAAATTTGATTTTCGTGTTCTCTCAGACTTCTTTCCTCTAGGAGCACTTATTTGTATGTCCAACAAATATATGATGCCTACTATATGCCTGCACCGTGCTGGGCCTCGGGGATATGTGGTGCGTGAGGTCAGGTCCCTGCACATCCCCCAGGACGGGCATTCCAGGATGCGCCCACTAGAATCAGGTAAAAAGATAATACAGGCACACAAACGGAAAAAATTCAGATTGACATGACCATTTCTTAATAAATCTAGCTTGAAAAATGTTAGAATGTTACCTACTCGGCTTTCCTATGTTCTGTTTTTATAACTTTTTAGCTAAATTTGCAAATTCTGAAGCTGCTGCTGGACACTACTTTTTCTTTGAGATGTTCTATTCTGCATGCTTTTTGTCTGTATCACCTCCCATGTGTCTCAGAACTCAAAGACAACCCTCCCGTCTGAGCCAGCATCTGTACGTGTCCCATAACCAGGAGTGGTAATTCTGAATAATGGGGACCTTAGATCTGCACACTCGTACCTCCCAAACCTAAGACCTATCTTAAGGGAGTCCCTTTCTCAAGCCCTACTAAAGATAAAGACAGTGACTTGCAAAGGAGCTGGACAAAATTAACATCCTTGACCCCCCACCCCCCAAGATGGTTTGCTAAAACCACTTCTAAAAGCACTGGATTTATCATCAGAGTTCCTCATGCCCGTTCCCTGACCTCACGCTTACCAGAATTCAATATGGTTTAAGAGATTAGCAACAATAAGCCTTTCAGGAACACTACAGTGACCAACCACCACTACACTATGCCTTGAAACAAGTAATTTTAATTCTCCGTGACTCTTCGTACATATTTGTAACGATAAAAAGTCCGGTCTGAGGCATCTGTGGCAGGCTTTGCGGGAAGGGCTCTTCTACACTTGCTGGTTTGAACAGTCCAGAGCCAGCCCCCAGCACAGATCGCGCCCACCATTAAACCCAAGGGCCCTGTTTTTCTGCAACTGCAGGGACAAGACTATTTATAGAACGGGCTACTGATCTAACTGAAGTATCGATAGCAGGAAGGGCAAACTGTGTCCCGGATCTACAATTTCTGTGAGCTCAAAAGGGAGAACTTTCTGATGGGACAGAACGAGCACCGTGGGAGGGTAACAGGAATGGAGAATGTGAGGAGGGGAGGAGAGCAGGAAAGACTTAAACATTCTTGGTCTTTCAATCACACCGATAACAAACCTCTGCAGATTTAGAAAAAGAAAGCCATTTTGGAAGGGGTCCAGTCCTTCCTCAAAAGAACTGGAACAACTCATCCAATAGGGATGAAGAATCTGCTACAAGGTGGACTAGAGAGAAAATCAAAAGGACATCCTGAACCTCAAAGGATCTTGAATTCTAGTTGGACACACAAAATTAACTAAAAAGATAAAAAACTTAAAAAGCTTGTTGTAGACACAATGAAGTACAAAATATAGGTTAATATCTATAAAGAGCAATGCAAATGCAGGATCTTGATGGAATAAAGGGATTGCAGTAAAACTGCATAGAAAAAGTTGTTTAAAGTTTTTTGTTTTTGGTAAAACTACTACATGTGCTTACATAAGCAAGCAAAAATAAGAATAAATCGCCTTTATTTTTTTATTATTTTTTAAAAGATTTTATTTATTTATTTGACAGAGAGAAAGAGAGACAGTGAAAGCGAGAACACAAGCAGGGGGAGTGGAGAGGGAGAAGCAGGCTTCCTGCCGAGCAGGGAGCCCGATGGGGGACTTGATCCCAGGACCTGCAATCATGACATGAGACAGAGGCAGACGCTTAACTGACCGAGCCAACCAGGCGCCCCAATAAATCCCCTTTAATGAGAGGTAACTACTCACTACATTTTGGTGAATCATGCCCCCTCCCCCCAGCATTTATTTATTTATTTATTTTTTACACTCAAACTTGGGACCTTGGGGGCGCCTGGGTGGCTCAGTCAGTTAAGCGGCTGCCTTCGGCTCAGGTCATGATCCCGGGGTCCTGGGATCGAGCCCTGCATCGGGCTCCCTGCTCAGCGGGAGGCCTGCTTCTCCCTCTCCCTCTGTCTGCCGCTCTGCCTGCTTGTGCTCTCTGTCTCTGTTAAATAAATAAATATCTTTAAATAAAACAAAAAACAAAAAACTTTGGACCTTGAAGAATAATAGCTCACTCCTTTTTCGGTTAAACATATCACAAGCATGTTTTCATGTCTCAAATATTATTTTCAGTATCAGTACCTTCAAACCATTCCCAGAACCTGGTCATTTCTCACCATTTCTACCCGTCACATCCCGGCCTCCCTCTCCCGAGTGACAGTGACCCTGAATGTCCAACTCCGATCGATCGGGTCACTCCTCTGGGGAAAACCGTCACATGGAGCTCGTGTCCCTCAGACATAAAGCCAGGGTCCCTCCGAGGGCCTGCAAGGCCCCACTGGATCTGCGCCCCTTCTCAGCTCCCTTCCCCTTTCTGGGGCAGGGTGGGGGGTTCCCCCAGGTTCCAAGCTGACACCCAGTTTCCAGGCTCCAGCCTCTAGGCATATTCTCTGTGGGAAGCGCTCTCCCCACATCCCCCTGCTAGCTCCTGGCCTCCTCCCACTGCCCAAATGTCACCTCTGACAGCAGGCTCTCTCCAGGCCACTCTCCTCCTCCCTCCCTCTGCTCTTCTTCCTCTCCCCATGGCACCTCACACCTTCTAATGTCCTAGAGAAGTTAACACTGATTATGTTGGAGGCCTATTTCCCACACTAGAGTAGAAGCTCTAGAGGACGGGGATTTTCTTTCCACTGATGCATCCTGAGCACCTAACACATAGGGACATTCAATAAATAGGAGTGAAATGACTTCACAATGGCCGTGTGGTACCCAGTGCATGCTACCACTGAACCAAGCACCCCCTACTGCTGGCAGGTAGGTGTTCTGGGGTGTTAGTGTTATGAATCACCACTGCGGCGCAGACCCTCACTGTTCAAAGTGTGCTGAGGACCAGCAGCAGCCTGGACCCCACCTGGGAGCTTACCAGAAAGGCCGCGTCACAGGCCCTCTCTCTCCCGGGCCTACTGAATGGGACTCTGCATTTTCACAAGACAGCTGGTGGCTGCATGCACAGGGAAGGGCCCAGACAAGGGGAGGTAAGCAGGCACCCAGAGTGCACCCCAGAGGGAGGCTCCTGTCTCAGGTCACACAGAGTGACGCCCTGGCCTCGGGTGGTACACAAGTCTGTGACCATCTTTAATCATGGGCCAGCCCTCCAAAGAGAGGTTACTGTATGCCCTAAATCAATCCAGGTTACCAGCAGGAAACAAACAGCATGCTCAGACTGGGGGTTAATTACAAAGGTGTGAGGGGCACTGGAAAAAAACGTGGGGGGAGCAAGTGCCCTGATCTCATGCTGTTCCCTCCCCACCCCTCATCTGCGGCCAGATCACCACAGACCAAAATCTTGGCTTGAGAGGTCATGCACCACCAGGTGGTCTATGTGAACCTGAAATACAAACCTAAGGCTGTGGGAGAATGGCTCTTGGACAAGCAGAAGCCAGGGAGCCCCAAACCTGTGCAGGTCAGCTCCGCAGGGCAGAGAGCTGAGCCGAAAGGGTGGAGGGGCCCAGAGAAGCTGCCAGATGTGAACTCCCACCTGCAGCTCAGGAGGAAGCCTTTCCCTTTTCCCAGAATCAGCGTGTCCTCCTTTCATAGGGAAATACACAGAAGCCAAGCAGTTCTGGCTTAGAAGTTGCGGGGTCTAAATGGAGATTAAGGACTACCATAATTTCTGAAGCAGAAACAGAGCCTTCTGAAAACCGGCTGAGAAGGCTCACGCTGACAGTCATGTGAGGGGTATGAGAGAACAGGTATACAAAGCAGACGAACTGAAAATGGCCGTTGGGGGAAATCAGGCACAAGGCAATCAAGACAGTGGAGAAGAACACGCCTCGGAAGTATTTTTGTCCCGATTTTAGGTCCTCAACATTCTCTTTAAAATAATAATAATAATTAAAAAAAACTCTTTAAAGTCTCTTCCTATTTCCGATTCTTTGGCATCAGAATGGCAAAAATAGTCAGTAGCTTTCGAATATATATATATATATGATGATTATAAAAATATGATGACTCCTCCCATAGCTTTAAGTAGGAAGTGAAGTCAAGAAGTTAAAAAGAAGAGTCTTAAAAGCAGAGCAAAACAAACACATGAAAAGATCCTCAGTGCCACGGAGAAACGCAAATCAAAACCCCAAGTGGTGTCATACACAAGGCGGACACCAGCAGCGCTGGCGAGGAGAAGCCGGAGCCCTGGCGCACGGGACGGAACGTAAAAGAGCGCAGCCGCTGTTCCTCCAAGCGCTGACGTACGTGTTCCAGCGATCCCACTCCTAGGTAGATACCCGAAACAAAAACACGTTACACGTTCACACAAAACATGCCCACACGTGAACGTCCACAGCAGTGTCCATCCACAGGAGCCCAGAGTGGGAAATGACCCACATGTCCGCGCGCTGAGGACTGGAGGAGCAGAATGCGGTCTACTCGCACAGTGGAATGCGACCCAGCCAGGAGAAGGCAGCGCCAGCACACGCTGCCCTGTGGATGGGCCCGCTACCGTTATGTGGAAGGGAATGAGAAGACAGTCACAGGCTGGGAGAAAATCATGGCAATGCACATCTGATAATGGACCAGTGTTCAAAATATACAAAGACCTCTTAAAATTCCAGAATCAGAAAACAACCCAAATAATGGGCAAAAGATCTGAACCTCACCAGAGAGATGGCAAACGAGCCCATGACAAATACTGCACATCTTATGTCATCAGGGAACTGCAAATTAAAACAACAAGATGCCACCCTGCACCTGTTAGAATGGCTAAAATCCAGGACACTGACAACACCAGAGGCTGGTGAGGGTAAGGAGCAAGAGGAACTTTCAGACATGCCTGCTGGAAACGCATAATGATACAGCCGCTCTAGAAGACCGTTTGGGTATTTTTTTTTTTTTTTTTACAAAATTGAACTGACCAGCAATCACATTCCTTGGCACTTATGCAAATGAATTGAAAATTTTTATCTACACAAAAACCTGCACCCAAGTGTTTATAGCAGCTTCCTTCATAATTGCCAAAACTTGGGAGCAGCTAAGATATCCTTCAACAGGTAAATAGATAAACAAACCGTGGTCCACCCAGACAGTGGAATATTACTCAGCACTAAAAAGAAATGAGCTATCAAGCCATGAAAAGACATGGAGGAATGTTAAATGTGTATTGCTAAATGGTAGAAGCCAACCTGAAAAGGCTTCATACTATATGATGTTCTGGAAAGGGGAAAACTATGGTGAAAGATCAGTGGTCACATGGGGCGCCTGGGTGGCTCAGTTGGTTAAGAATCTGCCTTTGGCTCAGGTCATGATCCCAGGGTCCTGGGATCAAGTCCCACATTGGGCTCCCTGCTCTGTGGGGAGTCTGCTTCTCTCTCTCTACCCCTCCCCCCAGCTTGTGATCTCCCTCTCTCTAATAAATACTTAAAAAAAAAAGGCTTATTAACTTAAAAAAAAGTATTAAGTGAAAAAAACTAGACATAAAAGGCTACACATTTATATAAAATACTCAGAACAGGTAAATGCAAAGAGAGAGAGAGAGAGAGAGAACACAGATTAGTGGGTGCTGGGGGAGGGGGTAACAGGGAGCAATGGCTTACTGAGTCCAGGTTTCCCTTTGGGGTGATGAAAATATCCTGGAACTGGGCAGAGGGGATGGCTGTACAACACAGTGAATGTACTAAATGTCACTGAACTGTTCACTTTATTTTTACTTCTTCAAGATTTTATTTATTTGACAGAGAGACAGCAAGAGAGGGAACACAAGCAGGGAGAGTGGGAGAGGGAGAAGCAGGCTTCCCGCTGAGCAGGGAGCCCGATTCGGGGCTCGATCCCAGGATCCTGGGATCATGACCTGAGCCAAAGGCAGACGCTTAACAACTGAGCCACCCAGGCACCCCTGAACCGTTCACTTTAAAATGTTAATTTTATGTTATGTGATTTTGACCTCGATCATGAAAAAAGCAGAGCAAAAATAAAAAGGTCATGTCAAAGCAACTTTGCCGGTCAAGTTTTCGACGTCTGACCGAAATTCAAACACTGCTGTCCTGATTTAAAGCACCCAGACTGAGAGCATAGCCAGCAGATGGACTCCATCAGAGGCCACCCAGGGCACGACTGCAGAACCAGGCAGAGGACAGTGGAACAAGAGGTCAGGAGTTAGGTTCTGCAAGTCACGTTCAGGACGCCCATCGCACGCTCAGGTGGAGATGTCAAGGCAGTGGTATAAGAGGGTCCAGAAACCAAGGGTACAGTTAGGGCTATATTTGTAAACTTGGAAATTACCAGCAGATGGAAGAATATCAGAGGACTAAGGACATCCGTTTTTATCATATCCTGTAAATACTACTTCTCAGTTTGTTCAACTTTATTCTCTTTTCTGCCAAGCAGAATTTAAGAA
This sequence comes from Neomonachus schauinslandi, assembly GCF_002201575.2. Lineage (NCBI taxonomy): Eukaryota > Metazoa > Chordata > Mammalia > Carnivora > Phocidae > Neomonachus > Neomonachus schauinslandi. The sequence goes on along the minus strand of NC_058407.1, from coordinate 174,388,456 downwards.
ATTGTTACGGAGTCAAAAAGATCCATCCCCCGTCCTTTTTATCCTGTCTTTGGTGTCATAATCTGAAAGGCCTTCCTACCCATCTACATTTTATTCTAGTATTTTGATTTTAATGTTTTTGCCTTTAATCATATAGAATTAGGGTATTAGAAAAGGACCTTTCTTGTTTTCCAAATGATTAGCCATTTCCACAGCACCATTTCTTCAACCATCCCTCGTTCCCCACTGTTCTGAAAGCCTTCCTTCACGATATTCTTTTTTATTTTTTTTTTTAAGATTTATTTATTTGAGAGAGAGAATGAGAGAGAGAGAGAGCACATGAGAGGGGGGAGGGTCAGAGGGAGAAGCAGACTCCCCGCCGAGCAGGGAGCCCGATGCGGGACTCGATCCCGGGACTCCAGGATCATGACCTGAGCCGAAGGCAGTCGCTTAACCAACTGAGACACCCAGGCGCCCTCTTCACGATATTCTAAAGGCCCTGGTACAGGTGGGTCGGTCTGGGATTCGAGTCTACCCCACCAGTCCACTGCCTATTCCTGAGCCAGCACGACCCTGCTTTAATCACGGCGGCTTTACCCCACTTCAACATTTCTCATGGTAACTGCTCCAAACACATGGCGTTTTTTTTCCCCCAGAATTTATTCATCATGCAAATCTCAGAATCATTCTGTCAAGTTCTAAGAAAAATAAATTGGGGTTTGACTGGTATTGTGTTCAATTCATAATCTGGCATTATTACAATATCAAGAATTTCTACTCAGAAAAAATAATTTTTCCCAGTCTTTATTTTCTTCAGTACAGTTTTATGGCTTTCATCATATAGGTTTTACTCACTTCTTGCTTATTCCTAGTATTTTATCCTAGCTTGCTGTTATGAATGGGATATGTTTTTTTTAATTTTAATTCAATTAACATATAGTGTATTATTAGTTTCTGAGGTAGAGTTCAGTGATTCATCAGTTGCTTATCACACCCAGTGCTCATTCCATCATGTGTCCTCCTTAAGGAGGACATCACCCAGTGACCCCAGACCCCCACTGCCCTCCCCCTCCAGCAACCCTCAGTTTGTTTCCTAGAGTTGAGTCTCTTATGGTTTGTCTCCCTCTCTGATTTCGTCTTATTTTATTTTTCCCTCCCTTCCCCAGGATATTTTTCTATTATAGGAAAGTACATGGGCACACATGTTCAAACACAAACATTTATTTTGTGTCCAGCCACTTCTGGAACTGTTTAATTCCAACAACATTCTGGGTGATATTTACCATTTATAATGCTAATTTTGTCCCTTCCTTTCTAGTCGATACGTGTAATTTTTTTTATTTAACGGACTAGAAACTCCACATCTCTGAATTAGATTAGCACCTGGCACCCTTGACTTGTTCCAGTCTGCAATAAGAATGTTTCTGTGCAGGGAAGATCTTTCCTTCAGACAACACCCCTACAGACTCTCTAATCGTGACCTATCTGTGATTCTATCTATTGAGCACTCAATGGTCTCCTCTTGGATCATGTTGTTTATATAAAATAGGTTAGATGACGGATTAATGTCAAAACTACTTGGGGGAAAAAGTCATAATCAAGGAAACAATTACCTGAGTATTAATTATAAAAACAGTACAAAAGAAAATATTCACAGGTATCACCAATTACCCATAAAAACAGTGGACAGTTTTTTGTTTTTAGAAGGCTCAAGACTTGTCTTTTAGTCTACTTCAAAAACACCTACATTTAAAACTTACATCCAATACTTTAAGAATGTTATTGATTTTAAAAATTAATGGAAGACTAGAAAAAGGCATTTACGTTGTCAGAGAGTTTTACTTTGTACCAGATAGAGAAAAGAGAGCTCAGGCACCGTGGTGGCTCTTTTCTTGAAGTTACTGAGCATTAAGAAACAAGACAAGTTCCCAATTAAAAAAAAAGTTGAAAAAAAATGCTAAAGATGCTGTGGTCTCCTTGGTGAATATTTACACATTCTGAAAATATTCAAGATTACAAAAATTCTAAAGGAAGATTCAAACCACAAATTAAAACACCTACAATTAAAAATGGAAACGTCCTTGTAGCTGTTGAGAGTTGACATAGGGGAAAAAGGACTTTAATCACTGCTGGATTATTTGTTATATAAACTATATTTATTATAGTTATATTAATTACATTAATCACATAGGATATATTCCTAAGGACACATACTATAAAATTGCTATTACAAGGCACGCTCTAAAATAATGTTTACTGTAGAAAACATGTTTTAAAAAATAACTTCATAAATGCTTCACAGAAATAAACAGGCGGCATTTTGTTACCCTCCTGGTATTTTTTCCTGGTTCGGTTACACAGACTCGTACAGCAGATCATAGTGCACGAAGCGCTGTTGTGGGTGCGTGCGCCCGAGTTTCGCGCGGTGTCCCACGTGAGATCCGGGGGTGCTTACGCTCACCTGTGACAGCTGTCACACTGTGCTGGAGTCTGCAGACCTACTACTACTGTCCTCGTACAGGGAACTACACACTACACGGCTTCGGCAACACGCCCGTTTTTAGGTCAACACAGTCCACCCTCACCAACTCCCAAAGGCAAAGTCATGTGTTACAAAGGGCCAAGCAGCAGTTTTCTCACCGGAAGTGGGGCCCCCACCCCGCCCTCCACCTGTGATTAGGAAGCTGCCAGTTAACGAACGAGAGCGCTGTGTGACAGGAGGTCTAAGGACCGTGAGGCCACACACATGCAGAAGTAGTCAGTACCGTTGTATGGCACCGCGGAGGCAGGTGGAGAAGGGCCAGAGTCGTTACCAAGCTCTGTGGGCACCTGCCCCCGAATCCTCCCGCTCCCGTTAGGCGTGCGCACTAGGTTCAATGCCAGGAAAGCAACATGAACGCAGCTATTCCTGCTCTCGAGGACCTCAGCTTAGCAGGTGCCCCAAGAAGTAAGTCTCCCTCTGCTCAGATCCTTCTTCAGTGCACGGACCCACACCCGAACGGCCCGCTCTCTGCTGCGGAGTCTGAAGGGCTCACAGGGGACAGAGTCGGGTAGGAGCAGAGTCCACTGGCAGTCCTTGCCCGGAACGGTTCACAGTCAGAGCGATGAGAACGGCGTGGCCTTTGTCCACCTGTGCGGGCACAGGGGGCACAGGGACGAGAGCAGGAAGGCCTCCTTGGACGTGGGGTTTAGGGGCGTGTCTCCCTGCAGACGCCTGCAGCGCTCTGGCTGGCGCTCCAACGCCCCTTCCCCAACTGGGGGAGATCAGTGGTGGCGGGACTGGACCTGTCGCCACGTCCTGACGTTTCCACGCAGGCCCTTCCTACATCTGACTTAGGAGACTAGAATGGCGTGTGTGACTTTTCAGGGTCTCGCCAACCCTGTAGTTGTTCCTTTTTTCTCATGTTATTATCAGACCCCTGAGCTCTGGTCTTCTACAATAAATGCTTTCACAGCACACCTTCTTTTCCAGACTCGGGTTTTCACCTGCCTTTTGCCTGCGACTCCCGCCCCCCTTTGGATACAGGATGGAGAGTGGCCAGGCCGAGTCTCTCCACCAACCTGTTCTTCGCAGAAGGACTCTGGGGCAGTTTCCCAGATGGCATTTCTACCTCATCTGTCTTCCCAGACCAGAGCTGAGTGTTGCAGACAGATGCTGCTTTTAATCTGTGTCCGAGAGAAGGGAGGGGAAGGAAGCTGGAACCCTGTCTGGGCACAGGGGGCTTTCTTCTGAAATCCTACGAAATGTCCTGTTCCTCAAGCTCACTTCCCATCTCCTGAGCTTTGGCTCAACACAGATTCTGCCTTTGCCAAGGTCCCTTTGCTTCTTGGTGCTTTCCCTAACTTCTCCCAGGGCTCCATTCCAGACCGCGGGTCTGCTTCTCTCCCAACTGGAGGGGACTAGTGAGGATGTTTGGGGTTGCACTGACCCACCTTCGTCCCTCAACATTACTGCTGGGGGTTGCGGCTGAGGCCAAGAGATGAACTACATGGCCCGAGAATCATCTTTTTGCCTTTGGCTGCAGTGTTTTTGAAACATTAGGTTGGACCATAGGAAACTGCCATTTTTGTAGGTCAAAAATCAGAATTTCATACAGTTCAACCTACATGTGTAATAAGGCCTCTTTCCCTTTCATGATTACTCCTGGTGAATTTTTTCATATTCACATGTAAGATTTTAAATAGATACACACATACATGTATATGTACACACGCATCCCATCAGGTAATGGGAGAAGGTCCTGTGAACCTGCTCCAACCTCACATCCTGCCGCAGATGGGTCATTTACCAAGAGAATCAAGGCAAGCTCCTGCTCACCGACTCTGCAACCGCTGCCCACTCCCACCAGAATCACCTTGGCCAAGGTGGCCCGGCCAGATCTGATCAGGTTCTCTCTTCCACCTTGTATCCAGCACTTCGAGAGCGCTTTCTTTCGGCAGCCAGCTTCTTTCTTGCCTTCCTGCTTCAGGGCATCTGCTCTCGTGCTCTTTAATTCCTCTGCCTGAATTCTTTTCTTCCAGCTCACTACAGAGCTGGTGCCTTCCTGCCTTCCAGATTCATGTGCTTCCAGCTTCAAGTCACAGAATCCCCAACTCAAAGTACATGGATTATGAAGACACAGTGCGGGGCTAATGGCAGCTCCACCCACAGGGGAAGGAGAACTTGGTTTTGTTCTTAGTTATTTCCGAAGTATGCAGGGACTCTGTTGAATAAATAAAAGAAGTCGAAAGCTGTCACGTAGAAGGAGGGTTTGTCGCCTGTGCTGCTCCACAGAACGTTATGTCAAATGGGTCCACGCGTTTCAGGGCCACCTGTAACAACTCAGTGTCAAGAAGCAGGGCCAGAAGGGAGGGGCAGCCCGGGTGATCTCCCCGGCACAGGAGCTGCTTAAGGAAGGGCTGAAGTGCCCGTGAGGGACACAGTGGGGAGGGTAGAAACTTAGGGACTCCGAGGTTCTGTCAAGCCCCTAATGTTTCCACAAACCGGTGAGCAGTTAGCACTCTCTGGCATGGCTGGACGCACAGGGGGGACCGCCCCTACGGCTAAGCCCCCGAAACAGGAATGCTAGCTCCCTGTGAGCAGGGTGGCTCCAGAGGAGGGAGCCTTGAGGGCCAGAGACCAGCACGTCCTCCCTTCCCCAAAACTCACTGGCCCAGCCGCTCCCTCCTCCTCCCATCAGCACAGGAGGCTGGGGAGGGAAGGCAAGAAAGTACTGGAGCTGAAACGCCCCCAAACCAAAGTAAAACCCCCAACCTGACTTTATAGGGTTACTGAGGACCAAAGGAGGTAAGGGAGAAGGGGCCTCAAACACAAAAACCAAAGCTCCCGATTCAAAGAGAAGGTATTCTTCCTTCTAGGGCCCATCCTCACGGCTTCTGCAGCATCTCCCACATAAACACACACTTCATCAGGATCTGTCGGCTCCGCTTCCAAGATGATTACTTTTAACAAGACATCTGCTTGAAGTAGGACATTCTGGTGGTGCTGGCATGTTTGTTTAAAAACACAATCGTACTTCTTTATAATTCTATCAATATGTACTGATAAGAAGGTAAAACGCCAATCTTCCATCTCTCAATCCTGACCAGCTAACCTCTCAGGGAGGGTCTCCTTTCCCACGTGGCTCCACACCCGGACTTTTCAACCTACAGGTCTCTAATCAAGTCGTCAGAGTCCTAGGGGAAAACCCTTCCCTTCCCCATCCAGAAACAAGAATTATGGAGCTTCATTTCCTTGAGAAAACATGTAAGTGGCTGCAAATATAGAGTCTGGGGTCATCCCAGCTGTGCCAACAACTGCAGATACAGAACTGGTATCGATGGAAAACACAGATTAAACATCGCGTGTTATAAAAATTCCAAAAAGAGGGGTGCCTGGGTGGCTCAGTCGGTTAAACGTCTGCCTTCAGCTCAGGTCATGATCCCAGGGTCCCAGGATTGAGCCCCACATCGGGCTCCCTGCTCAGCGGGGAGTCTGCTTCTCCCTCTCCCTCTGCCCCTCACCCGTTCATGCGCTCACTCTCTCGCTCTTGTTCTTGCTCTTTCACTCTCTCAAATAAAAAAAAATCTTAAAAATAAAAACTCCAAAAACAAACTTCTGAAGCAGCTACTCCCTTTCACCTGTAACAGAAACCAGCCACAAGATGAGAGTTTAAATAATCACTCCCTCTCCTTCCTTGGTAAATGTCAAGTCTTTTGCCCGGAATGCTGTGTAACTTGTCCACAAAGATGAGCACCATCTTATCCTGAAAAGGCCGGTACTCGGCACCGCGTGGGGCTCCACAGCTGCTGTGGACCAGTGTCCCTGGACCAGTGGCCAGCACTGAACTGCCTGTTACAGGTTGCTCAGCAGCCCGGTTGATCTGTCCCAGACACGAGTCCCAGTGAATCTCATCACACATCCTGCAGACAATTGTGATGGCCTCCTTCAGCTAGGCTGGGACTCCCACCCTTCCAGTGACTTAACCAGTGATGTCGCCTCTCCTGCCCTGCCCTCCCGTGTTTCCTGCCCCCACAAGCCAACTAGGTAGGTAAGCACTGTAAAAGGACTCACCGCCGTGTACACAGCACAGCAAAGGGCCTGGCTCTGAAAGTCAGGAGCAGGTCTTGCTGCGGCCCTGACATCTGTCCTGGCCTTCCCTGGGTACAGCAAAGGGAACCTCCCTTTGACTGCCCCAGACACGCACTCAAGGGCTGGATGGAACACATACCACGCACAATCCCCAGAACCTTCCACCAAGGCAATGACAATATTAACACTGCACAGGACACGGATTCTGAATCATTGTTCTGGTGGCTTCGTTTCTGCTCAACTCAGTTTCAGGAGCTGACTCCCTAAGGCCTGGGTTCACTGGCTAACACCAGTCAATATTCATTAAGATCAGTCTTCCTGCTGAGTCTTGATGTAACGGAGCCATTAGGCAAAGCTGGTGCCATGGTTTTAGCTAGACAGTAAAACAGATGCCCAAGTTCAGAGAGAGGTGCTGTCTGTCTACTTAGCCTCTGCTGAAGAGAGCAGGGGTGGGGAACACTTTCTTGGCATCCCGGACAACTGCAGGGCTGCTCTCCGGCTCCTTTCTACCCACTTCCAAATACTCCCAAGAGCTACCTGTTCCTTTTCTGTCCTACGGACACGGCACTTCCAGACCACAAGTTCCAGATGGACCCAGCACGCCGAACCAACGCAGAAGTACTGGCTTCCCGACACATACCGCAGAATGCTAACCGGGTTTCCTTTCCATACCCCAATGTGCCTGGGCCCACCTGAACGTGTACCCCAATGGACACAGACAAACCTCTTCATGCACAAAAGAATCATTCAAAAAAGCTAACCACGTGGTCAGCAACTATTCTTCACATTCTGCTCCCTCGAAGGGCCATCAGGTAAAACTAAGCAGCTGCTCCGTCCAGCCCACTGGGCAGAAGAGGCGAAGAGGACCACTGCTTTTATTGAAATACAAACTACAAGAGTTAGCACAGGAAATAAAGCCACGTGTCTTGAAGGGAGGGCACCACCCTCCGGGTGACGCAAGTCAAACGCCAGGTCCATCACACATTACCTTTGTTGGTTTGAAGATCGCCCTGTAATTACATCTCCAGATAAGCCTTAAGTATGAATCTTCAGTTCCATTTACAAGCGATAAGATCCGTGTCCTCGACTACATAATAACAGAAAATAATTATGAGCTGTCAACAGAACACCATCCAACATCAAGCACAGCTATATTTCAGATCTCACATGACAGATAACTGAGGGTCAAAACTACTCCCCTAAAATCGGTTCGGTTAAAATAACCAACATGTCAGCCTGCAAGCTGGAGAGGAACACCAACCGTCCACGTGCCATGAATCCTCAACAAGGGCCAGAGGGGCCTCTGGATTTTGTTAACCGATGGAAAAAGAGATTTTTGTTTCTTGGTATTATTAAAGGACCAACCATGTGTGTCCAGGTGTAAAAGTAATTTGCTTAAATGCAATTAGCCAACAAGGCAGTAAAATCCCAACTGTTCTCGCAGACCACGGAAGTGCATTTACGCTTCTGCTCTCACACAAACCCACTGTAGCATCAAGCACAAAGGGGTTCTGAACCCAAGAAACAAAGACTTTGCAGGCCAGGGGTTTCAAAGTGCTTAAAAATACAGAACAGCAGGACGCCTGGGTGGCTCAGTCGTTAAGCGTCTGCCTTCGGCTCAGGTCGTGGTCACAGGGTCCCGGGATCGAGCCCCGCATCGGGCTCCTGCTACGCACGAAGCCTGCTTCTCCCTCTCCCACTCCCCCTGCTTGTGTTCCTTCTCTCGCTGTCACTCTCTCTGTGTCAAATAAATAAAATCTTAAAAAAAAAAATACAGAACAGCAGTGGAGGCTTCTTCAAAGTCCTATTTGCCTTTGCAAAAAGTAATGACACAGCAAACAATCCTAAAAAAGTTTATTTACAGAAACTTACCATAATCTTAGATATTCCACCACAAAATTTCTTAACCTGCAGTCCATAGAGCGTAAGTAGGCCACTTTGAGGCTTAGGATGGCAAGGGACCCTTTTAAACTATGTGCATATGTGTGAACTTTCTAGGGAGAAGGTCCATGGCTTTCAGATAAAGAGCATCCTGACCAAGGTCTCTAGCCGGCCAATGCATGATGACCGGTCCTCTGCACTAGAAAGTTCCGTCTGGCTTCTACATACTATTAGAATTACTACGCCATACTATTAGAATTCTCTGACCTAACTGGTAGAAACACTGGGCACTGAGATCGTCTCATGTGTATGTTCCTCTCCACCTGCTAAAAAGCCATGGAGCCTTCAGGGGCTGGCTCAAATCACACTTCCTTCATAGGCTTTTCCAGGTAGCTCAGCCAGAATTAATCTTCCCTGTTCTCACCAAGCCACCTGTCTCCTTTTACAATGGCATTTAACACGATCTACATTCAGACTTAAAGAGTGCAACTGTCCTCCCAGCTAGCCAGAGCACCTGAAGGGTAGACACTGGGCAGGATACACCATTAACTAACGCCTTCCCCACCAGCACTGAGCACATCACCTTGGGTATACGGTCAAAAAGCATTTGTTGAATTTTTTTGTTTCAGTGTCAACAGGAGACCACTAATTCTAACAATCCCACTCTTCACAAGGTTTCTAAATCATCCCCACAAACATACGCTAGGAGGGCCAGTGGGAGGCCTGAGGGAGTCAGCTCCTGAAACTGAGTTGAGCAGAAACGAAGCCACCAGAACAATGATTCAGAATCCGTGTCCAGCTCTGGGTGGTTAAAGGATACACTCACAAAACTGTGTGTATGGTACTGGGATTTCCTGTCCATGGAACAGATGCTAACCTTTCAAATGGCTTACATCGTATCTACTTCCAACGGGATGTGGGATTCGGTCCTCACAATCGGCTCCTCAAAGTACGGATGAGGGGGGTGGAGACCCTGGGAGATACAGCCAAGCTGGTCTAAAGCCTTTTCCACACAAATGCCGAGGCCCCTGCCATCACCAGAGGCATTATCACACAGGTTCCAAAACACCACATACACAAACTTTAGGGACAGCCCACACAGAGAGGGAGAGACTAGCATCTTTAAGATTATATAAATGAAAAGAACGAATAAGCAGTCTAAGTGGGAATATTTACAGGAGGTCAAAGCAACGAATAGATTCAAATAATCCCTGCAGAGGGTAGCATGAGGTGATGAAGTTAAAGAAATGACAGGTTCAAATTCAGGCACAACTGTGGTCCTGAAGGAGGAGTCCTGGACCTGGAATCAAAAGACCGGGATGATGGAAACTTCTGGTTCTGCCAAGATGGAGTAGCCCCATTCCTCCTGGGTCCTCTCCCTTACTACTAAGGACGCTCTGGACAGAACACAACAAGCAAGCATAGGAAAGACAGTGGAGACAAGAAGGCAGGCTGCCTGGGACTTCAGGACCTGAGGAACCACGTGACGGGGAGTCCAAGGTATCCTCACTGCCTACCTGCCCGGGACAGGGCACTGCACAGCCTCCAAGCTGCAATAACCAAAAGGTGCAGATGGAAAGAGCTCTGAGAAAAGCTTCCTAGCAGAAGGGCTGGGAAAAGGGTGGTCTTAACAATAGAAAACTGTTTGGGCAACACCTATCCTATTCTAGCCAAATACCAACAGAAAAACTGCACACATCACCCACTGAGGTGATCTCCTAGTTCCCTTTCCTGCCCGGCAGAACCAAGAAGCATCAAATGGCCTAGGTAATGTTGGCAGGGCCAAGCAAGGCTCTCTTCTTCTATTCCCGCCTGGAAATGCAGGAGGTGCTCCAATTCCCCGACCAGGGTGGCGTCAGTGGGGAGAGGAGCCTCCACCCTGACTCAGTCCCAGAGGGCAGGAAAAGGAGGTGAGAGGCTGGGCTGGTTGCCGCTCTGCTGCTCCTAACACTCCCCGGGATCAGCCAGGCCAGGGGGAACTGAGGTCACATCCCACTCAACAAGGCAACAGAGGCTCAGGGACCTAGAGGTCAGTAATAAGAGCCACTGACCCTCCTATCACCAGAGTCTCAGAGGGAGGGGACAAAGAGTGGGGCTGAAAGGTATTTGAAGAAATAATGGCCAGAAACTTCCCAAGTTTGGCAAAAGACACAAATGTACAGATTTGAGAAGCTAAGCAAACCCTAAACATAATAAACTGAAAAAAACCTATATCCAGACAAATCATAGTTTTGGAAACTAAAGGACAAGTGAGCAATCTTAAAAGCAACTAGCGAGACAGGACACATTTACTTACAGAGAAAGAGCAATTCAAATGACAGTGGATTTCTCATCTGAAACCAGGGAGGCAAGAATAATGCACATTTTTCAACTACTACAAGAATGTGTCAACTGTGAATTCTATAACCGGCAAAGAGATCTCAATGACGAAGGGGATATAAAGACATTCTTGGATGTAGGAAAGCTGAATTTGTTTTAAGCAAGGCCACCCTTAAGAATGACTAAAGGAAGTTCTCTGAACAGAAAGGAAAGGGTAACAGAAGGCTCAGAACCTCAGGAAAAAAAAAAGACCATCAGAGCAGGTAAAAATAGGGATAAATATAAAAAACCATCCCACTTCTCACAAGTTTCTTAAATCATATTTGATGACTGACATAAAACCATCTGATGTGGGACTCAAAGTATAATAATAAATACTTAAAACTGCACATTTAAGAAGTGGGGAGGGTAAAGGGGTCTACATGGAAGTTCCCACACTTCACTCACAGCCGTAAAACCCTGATGCCAGTAAGCTATGCATGTATATCATAAACCCAAAGCAACTGAGAAAAGGAAACAAAGCTTTAATTGATATACTCAAAAATCAACCACCAATTGATCAAGACGGAATCCTAAAACATGTTTAAATAACCCACAGTAAAGTAAAATAAAAGAAACAGAAAAATAACAAAATGGGAAACTTAGGCCCTAACATATTAATTACCTTACCTTAAATGTAAATGGCCTAAATACGCATATTAATAAGGACTGACAGAAAAAAAAAATATGATGTAACAATATGCTGTCTCCAAGAAACTCATTTCACAGCAACAATGTGGGTAGGTTTAAGGGATTGGAAAATATACAGCATGAAAACATTCATTTTTTTTAAAAAAGATGGCTATATTAAAATATCTGATAAAGTAGACTTCAGAGCAAAGAAAATTACTGGAGACAAAGAAGGGCATTACATAATAACAAAAGGATCAATCCACCAGGAAGTCATAATAATCCTAGATGTTTATACACCACACAACAGAGTCTCAAAATGCATGAAGCAAAAATTGATACGAGAAATAGACAAATCCACAGTTATAGTTGGGAGACTTCAACACCTCACTCTCAGCAACTGACAGAAATACTAAACAGAAAATCAGTAAGAATACAGAACTCAACACCACCATTGACACCAGTAGCTGTCACGTGTAGAAAACTCTACCAAACAACGGATACACATTTTGTTCAAGTGTCTGTGAACATTCACCAACAAAGGCCCACAGAATATATACCATGATGGACCATATTCTGGGCCATAAAACAAACCTTAAGTATGTAAAGGAATTAAAATCATATAAAATATGTTCTCTGACCTTAATAAAGTCATAGAAATCAACAGAAATATAATAAGAAAATCTCTAAGCTCTTGGAACCTAGAACACACTTCATGGGTCAAAGAAAATATCTGAAAAGAAATAAAAATACACATGACACTGAATAAAAGTTAAAACATATCAAAATATATGGACACAGCTAAAACAGTCCTGTGTGGGAAATTTATAGCACTTAAAATGCTTACATTAGAAAAGAGGAAAGGTCTCAAATAATCCAAAGCTCTACCTCAAGAAACTAGGGGAAGAAAGAGCAAAATAAACCCAAAGGAAGAAGGAAATAAGAACAGAAATATATGATATTGAAAAGAGGAAAGCCATAAAGATAACGAAATAGGGTGCCTGGGTGGCTCAGTTGGTTAAGCGACTGCCTTCGGCTCAGGTCATGATCCCAGAGTCCTGGGATCAAGTCCCACATCGGGCTCCCTGCTTGGCAGGGAGTCTGCTTCTCCCTCTGACCCTCCCCCCTCTCATGTGGTCTCTCTCTCTCTCTTTCTCTCAAATAAATAAATAAAATCTTAAAAAAAAAAAAAAGGTAACAAAATAAAAAGCTGGTTCTTCAGGGGGAAAAAAAAATAAAAGTGATAAACCTCTAAGAAGACTGACAAAAATAAAAGACACAAATCACCAACACAGGAAAGAAACAGAAGATATGCCTCTCACCATTCTCATTCAACATAATACCAGAAGTTCTAGTTACTGTGGTAAGGCAAGAAAAAGAAATAAAAAGTATGCCTCAAGAAGAAATAAAACTGTCCCTATTTGCAAGGAACATGATGATCTGTGTAGAAAATCCCAAGAAATCTACAGGAAAGCCCTTAGAACCATTAAGTGTATTCGGCAAGGTTACAGGACACAAAATCAAGACAGAAATATCAATTGCATTGCTGTGTATGAACAAGGAGCATGTGGAAACTGAAAAAACAACAAACCACAGTATCATTTACAAGTGCTCTAAGGAAAACAAGATACTTAGTATAAGCTCAAAACACATACCAGATCTGTCTGCTGAGAAATGCAAAATGCTGATAAAGAAATCAAAGAATATGGAAATAAAGACATACCATGTTCATGGACTGGAAGACTCGATATATAGAGATGTCAATTCTCCCCAAAATGATCTATAGGTTTAATGCAATTGCTATCAAAGTCCCAGCAAGATTTTCTTTTTTTAATAGACACAGACAAGCTTATTCTAAGATACATATGGAAAGGCAGAGGCCCTAGAATAGCTAAGCCAATCTTGAAAATAGAAAATGAAGTGGGAGAAAGCACTGTATCTGATATTAAGGCCTACTGTATAGCTACAGTAATCAACGGAATGTGATAATGGCAGGAGAGACATACAGATCAGTGGGACTGGATGGAGAACCCAGAAATAGGTCCATACAAATATGCCAAGTGATTTTTGACAAAGGAGCAAAAGCAATTCAATGGAGGAAGCACAGTCTTTTCAACACGTGGTGTTGGAACAATTGAGCACTCAAGGCAAAAACAAAACAAAAAAACAAAAAACCCATACACTTCCACCTAAACCTCGTACATTTTCATGGGATAATTAACTCAAAATGGATCAGGGACTTAAATGTAAAACTACCAAACTTCTAGAAAAAAAAAAAAATCTTGGGATCTAGGGCTAGGCAAAGAGTTCCTAGCTTTGATACCAAAAGCATTACCTATAAAGGGAAAAAAATTGATAAACTGACTTCATCAAAAAAAGGTTTGCTCTGGGAAAGACCTTAAGAGGATGAAAAGGAAAGTTACAGACCAGGAGAAAATATTTGCAGAACATAATATGTGACAAACGACCAGTATCTAGTATAAAAACACCTCTCAAAACATTTAACCAACAATAAAGCACAATAAACAACAAACAGTAAAAAAACAAGCAACCTAACTAGAAAATAGGTAAAAAACATGAAGAGATATTGCACCAAAGAGGATATACGGATGGCAAATAAGCACAAGAAAAGATGTTCTATATCATTAGCTGTTAGGTAAATGAAAATTAAAACAGCAATGAGCTAGCCCTTGCACACCTATCAGAATGGCTGAAATAAAAAAGGGCCATCCAATGCTGGCGAGGATGTGGGGGAAACTGGATCACTCAGACATGGCTGGTGGGGATGCAAAATGATACAGGCACTCTAAAAACACTCTATTAACCACGCAACTGCCATACAACTGAGCAACTGTATTCCTAGGCACATATCCCAGATGCATGAAGATGTGTGTACATGCAAATACATGTACATGAATGTTCACAGATTTATTCATAATAGGCAGAAAACTGGAACAACCCAGAGGCCTTGAAGGGTTACATGGTGTGCTGTGGTAAATCCGTACCATGGATACCACTCAGCAAACAGAAGAAATAAACTATTGATTTTTGATACACACAACTTGGGTGATTCTCCAGGGAATTATGCAGAATGATAAAAGAGGTCATATTCTGCATGGCTTATTTACATAATAATCTGGAATGAATAAAAGTTATAGAATTGGATAATTGATTAGTTACTGCCAGGGTCAGAGAAGGGCAGAAAGGAGGGGCTATAAAAGGCAACATAGGGGATCCTTAATGGTGATGGGAATGTTCTGTATCTTGATGTTCACATTGTCAGTATCCTGATTGTGATACTTTATCCCAGTTTAGCAAGCTATTACCATGGAAGGTAAGTGAGTAAAGGGTACATGGGCTTTCTGTATTATTTCTTACAACTGGATGGGACTCCACAATTATCCCCAAATTAAAGTTTAAAAAAAAAAGGACTAGGTTTGGTTCCCAGCGCTGCCACCTGGTTATTAGAAGCTGACCTTGAGTAGATTTTAAACTCTCTATCCTCAATTTTCTCATTGGCTAAATGGGACAATACCATCTGAAGCATGATAAAAACTAAATGTCATTTATGAAGGACAGGGTAATGTGCACAGCACATACTGAGCACTTCAAAAATAGCCCGTTAACACCAAATCTCGATGTAGACACAAATTATTATTCTATTATTCTAAACAGTATCATTCAAAGGTCCACTGCTAAAGCCATTACAAAGCAATTAATTTAAAAGGTCTCTTCCCAAACTGATCAGTCTAAAAATGGTGTGGTGAGGGGAAGAATTTCTGGTTTTAAAAAAATCAGAAGATAAATTTCTAACTAGTCATTGAAACAGTCACAACAGATAAAATGGTTTAAAATGGAACTACAGTTAGTAAAAAGTTGGGAAGGAAAATAAGATACTGGTTAACATATCTTATTTCTGTTGATTAGGAAGTCAATAAAAGTTAAAGGTTTTTGTGCAATGGGAAAAGGTTAAGACGGAGTTTTCTAAAATGCACTCAACACGATGACTTAGATTTAAGATTCTATGTTTCTAAACATTTTCTCCACCTCCGGAGTTAAAAGAAAGTGGAGGGAGTCAGCGAAATCCTTATACTTTTATACCTGCTTGCTTTGGAGGTTCAGAAAAGCAGCAAAAATACAATCTGGCTCTGTGATAGAGAAAGACAATGACATGCACTTTACCCCAGAAGATGAGGGGAATTTTAAGCACACAGTGGATCCCCTTGAATCACACTGGGCTCCTAGCCTTAAAGTTGATGAAGTACTGGCCAGAGCTGACTCACAGAGAGGCTTTTGAAAGAGGTGAAAAGGAAAGGAGTGTTTTATCATTCAAATTATTCTCTTCCTTTCATTCCCGGCAAGATTCTAAAAGAGCTATTTTTATTAAAATAAATTATTTTAATAACAAATACAGAAAGTGGGAATCCCAGTGAAAGCGCCTGCAGGGAGGAAGGCCTGGGAGACCAGACCCAGGGTTCCAGCATCCAGGTCCCAATGAGGCAGCACCTTCCCCAAGGCCTGGAGCTTCTTCCTCATGGGTGAAGTGAAAGAAACGTACCAGATGCCAGATGCGTTTCTACAGCCCTCTTGCTAAATTTAAAGTCCCTTGGGGCACCATAAAATCTAGTCTCCAGACAGCTGTCTGGTATGACAAACTCCTCTACCTCTGCTTTGAGACATACCTGTAATTTACTTTCCCCAAAATGGGCCTGGGAAAGAGTAGGTGAGAGGACAGGGAGAGGAGTAGGGATAAACTAAAAAACAAAACAAAACCCCCGAAGTGACCCTAGGTGCAGGAGAGAATCTACTTTCTGCTGCTCATGGTCAATTTTCTCCAGATTCCCTTTCTTTGGGGCCCTTTGGCACTGACTCACAGTAGAGAGAGACTAGAACCCAGACTTTCTCAACTCTACAGGTTTTTTTGTTTTTTCCCCCCCAAAACTGCCAAGAATAAGAGGAGCAAGCAATAGGAGAGCCAGAAGATTACACACCATTAAGAGATACACTGAAAGTTGCAAAGCAAGGAATTAATTTGTATCCTGATGCAGACAAACAAAACAACTACAGGGCTGGGGAGGAAATGTGAACACAGGCTGGACAGCTGAGAATATTAAGGAGTTACTAATCCTCAGGTCTGATAAGGGTACCGTGGCTGTTTTTTAAAATGATGTCTTATCTTCTGGCCACATACGCTAAAAGACTTTCTAACGAAGTTACACGATGTCTGGGATTTGCTACAAGCCACGGGTAGGGGTCTAGGTGAACCCAGCGGCAGGGAATAGATCAGCGCCGAAGGTGGGGGAGGGGGCGTGGGTGCGTACGGCTCGTTCTATTCTCTGGACTTTGGGTAGGTCTGAAATTTTCCAAATAAGCAGTTCCACCGAGAGACTTGCGGCCGGTTTCCCCTCCGGTCCACACCGCTCGTCCGCACTTACTGGGAGGGCAGGAAAAGGAGGGCTCCCTGACCCCAGGAGGCTGGCCGTGGGAAGCGCGCAGAAGCCATCCTGCAAGGGCGCGTCCCCGACCCGGCGTCCAGGACCCGGCCCTCCCAATCCCCCGAAGCCGGCCGGCTTTTCCGCTTCTGCGTCGCCCAGGCCCCGAGAAGGGGGAGGCGGAGGCCACGGTCGGGCTGCCGCGGAGACGGGGCGAGCACCCCTCCCCCGGCCAGCGCCCTCCCATGCCACCACCTCCCCCCACCCCGCCGCCCCAAAGCCGGGGGCAGTCGGCCGCCGGGAGCTGCGGCCGCACCTGCGCGCACCTGGGCACACCTGGGCGCAGGTGCGCGGGCGGGGACGCGGAGGCGTGCGCACCTTGAGGATGTTGTCGAAGATGGTGTCGCGGAACTCGAGCAGCGCCTTCTGGTCGAACTCGCGGCCGTGGATGATGCGCATCTGCTTGAGGAAGGTGGACTTGCCGCTCTCGCCCGCGCCCAGCAGCAGGATCTTGACGAGGCGCCGCACGGCGCGCCGCTCGAGTTCCGCGACACC